>NW_019265723.1:499868-545522 GCF_002742605.1 Olea europaea var. sylvestris | reverse complement strand
TTTAGTAAGATGGCGCACTTTATACCATGTCATAAAACTGACGATGCTACTAATATTGCGGACTTGTTCTTTAAGGAAATAGTATGTTTACATGGAGTACCTAAGAGTATAGTGTAAGATAGAGGTGTGAAATTTTTGAGTCATTTTTGGTGTGTTTTGTGGAGTAAGTTAGAAACTAAGTTATTGTTTTCTACAACTTGTCACCCACAAACAGATGGTCAAACTGAGGTGGTAAATCGAACTATGACACAATTGCTTAGGACAGTGACCAATAAAAATTTGAAATCATGGAAAGAGTGTTTACCATTCATAGAGTTTGCATATAATCGAGCCATACATTCTACTACTTCATTTTCTCCTTTTGAGATTGTTTATGGTTTTAATCCACTAACACATATGGATTTAATACCTTTACCTGTGCATGAACGAGGTAGCTTGGATGGGAAACGCAAGGCAGAGATGGTGAAAGCACTCCATGAAAGGGTCAGGATGCAGATCGAAGAGAAAGGAAAGCTGGTTGCATCAAAAGCAAACAAAGGAAGGAGACGCGTTACATTTGAACCTGGAGATTGGGTCTGGGTGCATTTCAGAAAGGAGCGTTTTCCAGAACAGAGGAAGTCGAAGCTGCAACCAAGAGGCGATGGACCGTTTCAAGTCATCGAGCGGATCAACGACAATGCCTGCAAAGTGGACTTACCAAGTGAGTATAATGTTTCAGCTACTTTTAATGTTGCTGATCTATCTCTTTTGGATGCAGGTTCAGATTCGAGGACGAATCCTTTCGAAGAGGGAGGGGATGATATGAATCAAGGCACGTCCACAACCGAAGCGAGTCAAGCGACGAGTTACGGAAAGGATCCATTGATAGTCGAAGGCGGACCAATGACGCGATCGAGGACGAAGCGAGTGAAAGAAGCGATGGGATTGCTTGTCAAGCAAACGATCGGTGAAACAATGTTCGGGAGGTCAAATGGAACAAGTTTCATGTTGGGGTCGAAGGCCGAAGGAACTTGGATCAACGAGATAAAAGCGGACGAAGGCCACACGGAGTTGGTCTATGCAACCGCAGGCTCAATGGCCTATGCGGCCGCATAGAAGGCCACCGAAACTTCATTGGACAAACTGGAGTGATCTATGAGACCGCATAGAAATGATCTACGCGGCCGCATAGATCAAAAAGTGGAAAAAAAAATCGTTTTTTTTTAAATTTTTGCTGAATCTTCTAATGTTGGTAGAACTCTTGTGAAATCAAAATATTACCATATTTTGATTAATTTGGACGTTTTTTATGCCATAGTATAAATAGGAAACTCTTTTCATTATGTAAAAACTTTTGCTGAAATTAATACAGAGAGAGAAATTTTCTTTCAATCGATTGTTCTTCATTGGACAAACTTAGAACTTATCAAGAATCGATTTCTTGTGGCGTTCTTGTCGTCGGATTGTGGGTTTCATTGATTGTAATCAAGGGGTTTTAGATTCTTTGCTAATCTAAGGTTTTGTGGTTCGATTATTGGGGTTCAAGATCCAAAACCAGATTAGTATTGACGTTCTTGGGTTCCGCATCAATCTAGTTGTGGGTTTCGTAGTTTCCATTGCTACGGGGTTCGCATCACTCTATATTTCATCAGTCACACAATTTTTCTCTCTCTTGTTTTTCATCTTAGTCTCTCCTTGCGGGATGGACATTGTTGTGGCATTTTCAAAGGTGAATTTGGAGAGTTCTATTATAGCGTTTCCAACGTACGAATGGTTCTCGAGAGGGAATCACATATTCAAGTTTCTGAAACAATCTTCGTGCACTATTTTTCTTTTAAACGACCCTGTGATATTATTGTTTACTAAAGTTTGTGGGCCTATGATGTCATGACCTGGATTCTATATTGTATTGCAGATCAAATGATCACGTTGTTACGCCCCTTTCTGAACCATTTCGGAAAGTCTACCACAGCGTCATATGAGGCGTTCAAGACCCTTCCGAAGTGACACCACCCCCAATGCCGTCGATCTGCTAATGCATTGCGAGGTACGGACAATCTACTGAACTGACCGAAGTGCCCTGGTCCTAAAGTCGAGGTGCAGTACATTCTGAGCTTCTCTATCAGAAGATCCGTCGCCAATTTCAGAAAGAAATCTATGTCAAAATCCTTTCTGTCCTCAAGGTTTAGTTGATGTGACGTCGCCATGAGCCTGTTGATGTGACGTATCAACTTTATGTCAACTCAACTCGGGAGAAGTAATTACCCACCCACTCTATAGATGCGACTGATTGACGCCTATGAGCAGACGCCTCACATCGTCAGATGCATATACGTGTTCCACATCCAACGGCTCTCCTCACCTATAAATACTCAAGGTTTGACAAGAGGCAAAGATAATGAAACTCTTACAACATAGCTTTCCATAACAAGCAAATATATATCATCTTCCCCACTATTTTGCACAACATTAGTATTGTTCCGATTACCAGAGATTAACTTGATCGTTGGAGTGTATGCGTTCGCCACCACCCCCGTTGGTTCTGGTCGTGTGCGTGTGCAGGGAGGAATACGTGGAGTAGCTATCGATTGGCCACGTAGAGGGTCCAATTTCCGAGGTCAACAGATTGGCACCGTCTGTGGGAAACTTCTTGTCTAAAATTCTACATTCTCCACCGAACAAACCACCGGAAAACTAGTGACTTACCTTGAAAATGACACGTTCTTGAAAAAGAATAAAGTTGAGCTATAATCCAAGTTCTTATCACCCTTGAAAAAGGACATAAGATGAGTTACAGCCATGAAAACGAGAACCCTATGAGAGAGGCCTCTGAAGAAAAGGTGCTTCGTAACAATATCACCCACCAGAGACCCCATCACCGGTGTCATCGAAGGAAAGGGGAATCCGGAGAAGCATCTCACCAAGTACATGATGCAGATGAGCCTCAAGGGAGCCTCGCCTGCTTTGAAGCGCATAGCCTTCCACTTAACTTTAAGCGGAGCTGCTGAAGTGTGGTACAGCAGACCCCCCTAAGCATTAGGAGTTGGCCGGATCTGAAGAAGACATTCTTGAACCAGTACTTCTCACGCAGAGAATGAGAGGCCCGGTGCAACGCCTGCAAGATATGAGGCAGGCCCCTGGAGAGATGCTGAAAAGCTATCTCGCCAGGTTTACAGACGAAATCACGTATTGCGAGCAGATCACTGACAAAGAAGCCCTTTCAGCCTTGAAAGACGGCCTCAACATGAACACTTTGTTCTGGAGGGATGTGCGCAGCAAAAATCCCACCACTTATGACAAGCTGGTAGAAATGATGAGAGTTGAGATCGTCAGTGAAGATATGATTGATCACAGAAATCATGCAGCTCAGGAACTCCCTCCTCCTCAAAGGCAGGTAGGTCGAGGACCCGCAGCACACCTTGTCACTCAGCAATGGACTCAAGCAGGTTATACAATATCTCCCACCTCCAGACAGGCACTGGCTTCTGCCACGCTAAATGCAGTCCTGATGTTGGCACGCAAAAAAAAGGGCCATCTGGAGGAACTGATAATAATAAAAAGAAGAAGAAGAAGCGGTCAAGCAGGCCCTTGAATGGGCAAGATTTTGCCTTTTCCACCAACTCTATGGGCATGACACCCGCGAGTGTAGAGACACTAATCAACGCTGGATCGAAGCAACTCACATCCTTCCCGGAGGAGAGAATATCCTCGCATATCCGCCTCCTCGAACAGGGGAGAGAGAAGGCATAGAGAGCAGTCACCCCAGAGAAGAAAATCAAGGGACCGAGGATAGTCTAGACAAAGAGATCAGGCCCCATTTTCTAGGAGCCAAGTCATCAGGGAGATCAACACGATCATTGGGGGACCTCACATTGATGGCAACACAGGACCGCCCAAAGGAATTACACAAGGGAAGCAAAGGACCCACCAATGCTTATCTACATTGTCAACGAGTCCCAAGTGGCCAATAAGATGGCCCCAATCACCTTCTTCCAAGAAGATACAGAAGGAGTTCACCACCTACATTGTGACGCATTGGTTGTGAGAGTCGTAGTGGCAAGAAACGGGCTCAAAAGCATGCTCGTCGACAATGGCAGTTCGATAAATATACTATTCGGCTCCACCTTCGACAAAATGCAAATTGAACGTGTGTTGACCCCTATGAGCGATCCACTGTTTGGATTTCCTAGAGACGGCATCGTCCCATGAGGACGGATAACTCTGCCCATCGAGATGGGTTCAGCTCCTCTAGTGGCCCAACACTTCATGGAATTCTTAGTGGTCGACCACAGATCGACGTACCATGTAGTATTGGGAAGACCTGCCTTGAAAGATTTTTGGGCCATCACCTCCATCCACTACTTGTGTATGAAATTCTCGACTGGACATGGGATTGCCACGGTACGAGGTGACCAGATGGACTCCAGGGCATGTTACTTAAATTCTCTATGAAAATCGGAGCCCCGAACTGTTAATGTGATCATAATTGAAGTTGCCAGCCAACCCAATTTGGACATAGAAATGATCGATGCCCCAGAACAAAGGCATACCTCCGAACAGGAGGAAGACGTCGACATGGAAGAAGCCCTTGAGGAAGGGCACCCTCTTGATGAATTAGATCCCCGGATCATTGGCTCCGAGACAAATGCAACCCCAATGGAAGAACTTGAGACCTTCTTCGCCAACCCAGAGGACCCCAGTCAGGTCCTGCGAATAAGAAAGATGCTGTCCCCCAAAGCAAAAGAAGAAATGGTGAGTTTCCTAAAAAGGAACTTGGATGTCTTCGTTTGAAAGTATGAAGACGTGATGGGAATAGATCCAAGGATTAGTTGTCATCACCTTAACGTCAACTCCTCCTGTGCCCCACATAGGTAGAAAAGATGTGCCCTCAACCCGGAGCGGTACAAGGTACTCAAAGACGAAGTAGACAAACTTAGCCACAGCGGCTTCATCAGAGAAGCCATCTACCCGAAGTGGATATCCAACCCGGTCCTGGTGAAAAAGCCCAGCAAAAAGTGGAGGGTATGTGTAGACTTCACAAACTTAAATAAGGCATGCCCTAAAGACAGCTTCCCACTTCCAAGGATAGACCAACTTGTGGATTCCACCGCTGGACATGAACTATTGAGTTTCGTGGATGCATACTCAGGGTATAATCAGATACCCATGTTCCGACCCAATGAGGAGGCTACGTCATTCATCACAGAAAGGGGATTGTACTGCTACAAAGTCATGCCCTTCGAATGTAAAAATACGGGAGCTACATATCAAAGGCCGGTCAACATGATGTTTGCCGAACTCATTAGAAAAATCATAGAGGTCTACATGGACGACATGCTAGTCAAAAGCCTTCAGGCCAACGAACACATAAGTTACCTCAACCAAACCTTTCAGATACTCAGAAAATATAAAATGAAGTTGAACCCCCTCAAGTGCACCTTTGGAGTGGCTTCGGGTCAGTTCTTAAGTTACATTGTAAACCAAAGAGGGATCGAAGCGAACCCAATGAAGATAATGGCCTTGCTTGAAATGAGATCACCTCAAAAAGCAAAGGAGGTACAAAGCCTCAATGGTCGGATAGCAGCACTCAGTCGTTCCATCTCCAGAGCCATAGATAAGAGCTTATCCTTCTTCAATGTGCTAAAGCAAGGAAAGAAGTTCCAATGGACTTCTGAGTGTGAAGAACCCTTCCAAGCACTGAAGAAACACTTAGGAAAGGCATCCCTGTTGTCAAAACCTCAACCGAAAGAGTCACTACTATTGTACTTGGCGGTTTCGGATGAGGCGATCAGCGCTGTGCTAGTCAGAGAAGAAAATGAGCACCAGTTACCGGTATACTATGTCAACAAAGCACTCCTCCCATCTAAAAGATGCTACCCAAACATGGAGAAATTGACACTCGCTCTCATCACAACCTCAAGGAAACTGAGGTCATACTTCCAGGCCAACTCAATTGAAGTTCTCACCAATTTCTCATTAAAGCAAGGGCTGCAAAGAACGGATGCATCAAGACGCCTGTTAAAATGGGCGATCGAGCTTAGTGAGTTCGACATACTGTTTCGACCTCGACATGCCATCAAGGGCCAGACCCTTGCAGATTTTGTGGCTGAGTTTACTAAAGCCCCAGAAATGGAGGCAATAATGGAACCAGTCGAGCCCCCAACGTGGAAACTGTTCATAGATGGATCCTCAGAAGAGGCCGACTCCAGGGTAGGAATCATCTTGGAAAGCCCCGAAGGCCACAAGCTAAATTGCGCGGTAAGGTTCAGCTTCAAAGCCTCGAACAATGTTGCCGAATATGAGGCCCTTCTAGCAAGCCTTAGACTAGCAAGGGAAATGCAGGTCAGAAGGCTCCTAGTAAGCAGTGATTCTCAGTTTGTAGTGAGTCGGGTCAATGGAAATTTCACTTCCAAAGACAGTAGCATAAATGCATACTTGAAATTGGTTCTGGACCTAGTTCCACATTTTGAAAGGTTCGAGCTGATTCAAGGCCCACGCCTAGAGAATACTCATGCAAACGCCCTGTCAAAACTGGCCAACAGTAGGGATTCAAAGCTACTAAAGATTGTACCCATTGAGCACTTATCAAAGCCCTCCATTTTCGGAGGTGAAGAGGTGATATGGATAGAAGGCACCCCGGTATAGATGCAGTCCATCATTGCCTCCCTTAAGGACCAATCACTACCAGCATCCAGAAGCAAGGCGGGGAAGTTAAAAAGGAGGGCTGCACACTTCGTCCTACAAAAAGATGTTCTCTACAAAAGAGGCTTCGCTTCACCATTTCTCCGATGTGTAGGAGGCGAAGAAGCTATGTATATACTCAGGAAAATCTATGAGGAAAATTTGCGGGAATCACTCCAGAGGAACGGCTCTGGCACACAAAGTGCTCCGACAATGCTATTTTTGGCCGACCCTGAAAAGGGATGCTTACCAGTTTGTCCAGAAATGTGAAAAGTGCCAGAGCTTCTCAAATATTCAAAGGCAACCTTCTCAGAGTCTCTCCGTAGTGAGCAATCCTTGGCCGTTCGTCAAATGGGACATCGACTTCATTGGTCCACTCCCAAAAGGAAGAGGAAGCGCAACTTATGCTATTATCGCCATCGACTATTTCACCAAGTGGGTCAAAGCTGAACCTCTTGCCAAGATCACCGAGGCAAATACTACAAAATTCATCTGGAAGAGCATCATTTACAGATTCTACAATCCCCACTCCTTAGTATGTGACAACAGGAGACAGTTCGACAACAAGAAAATGCGAAGCTTATGTGATGAACTGGACATAAAGAATGATTTCTCGACGCCTCATCACCCACAAGCAAATGGGCAAGTTGAGGCAATAAACAAAACAATCAAGCATACACTGAAAAGGAAGCTTGACACCTAGAAAGGGGCTTGGGTCGATGAGCTTTTCCACGTCCTCTGGGCCATCAGAACAACTACTCGAACTGCAACAGGGGAGACACCTTTCTCCATGACCTACAGAGCCGAGGCCATGAGCCCGGTTAAGGTAGGGGTCCCATCGCACCGCCGAATACACTTCAAAGAGATCAGTAACGATGAGGCTCGAACGAGCGAACTCCACCTCCTTGAAGAAAGGAAGGATACCTCCCAGGTGAACTTAGCAAAGTATCATAGAAAGATGACCCGCTATTATAACTCCAAGGTCAGAAATCGGACTCTTCGTTTGGGGGACCTCGTCCTTAGAAGGATCTTCCAATCATCAAAGCCAATCGGGTCCGAGTGTTGGGGCCGAATTGGAAGAGTCCTTGATGCATACACAGGGAATCCCGACCTAGGACTTTTGAAATTGAAGATATGGCAGGGAAAGCACTCCCTCATCAATGGAACATCGAACATTTGAGGAAGTACTATCAATAATGAGCTTGTGTTCCGATCCGATCTTAATGAAGTCTAGTAAACGTGTGTCATGATCCGATCTCATTTGTAACTTCCCTATCTTACTAAGTGCTAAAAATGCCTTAGTGAAGAGTGATGTAATTCCTCTTTAAGTAATGCTACTTCAGTTGATTGTCACATCGGTTAGTAAATTGTTACTTCAGTTCTTCAACTTGTTAATTGATCCGATCTTTTGTTATTAACTGGTTATTAGTAACGGGCGCTTAAGTGGTTGTCATGCATATACTCAAGTGTAAACAACACAATGAAAAAATCGAAGCAACAATACTTGTACAAAAATTTTCATTTTCATTCATTTGGAAATTGAATTACAAGAGGCCGAAGCCATTACAAAAATTGATCAACCCTACTCTACTGGGGCATCTGCTACCCCAGCCTCCTCCGTCCTTACCCCAGGGGCCTCTGGAGTGTCCTCGGCGAGCCTATCAGATCGATCTTCGGTAGGCCCACCAAACTCTACCTCTAATGAAGATACGTCCAGAGTAGGATGGACCTCTTTCAGCCGACCTAGTATCCCTTGGGCGCTCCAGGAAGCCCAGAAGTTGGCGAAGTCATCGTATAGGAGGTGCTCTTTAAAGTGGCCAATGAAGTTCTGCACGGCTACCTCCTCTGCCGACTTCAATTCCTCCTTCAGAGAGGCAATCTCCTTAGCTTGGGCATCCGCCCTCTGCCTCAGCTCTGCCTTTTCTTTATTGGAGACCTCCATAGCCTCCGTGGTGAGCCGGTGGTGCTCGTTTGCGTGATCAACCCTTCAGGTGATTGCAGCCACTGGCACTCCACTTCATAGAGCTCCTTCTTCAGCAGCTCTATATCTCCCTTTACAGTTGCCAGTTGGGCATCAACCTCCTTCCTCCTTCTCTCTTCTTCCTCGGCCTTGGCCCAGGCCTCCCTCACTGCG
Source organism: Olea europaea var. sylvestris (assembly GCF_002742605.1). NCBI lineage: Eukaryota > Viridiplantae > Streptophyta > Magnoliopsida > Lamiales > Oleaceae > Olea > Olea europaea. The sequence continues at coordinate 536,728 of NW_019265723.1, read as the reverse complement.
TCGCCATAGTGCATCGCCTCCCCAAGGCGCTTGGCAAGGTCCTCCCTCTTAGCGTTGAGGTCTTTTACCAAGCCCTCGAGTTGGATGTTGGTGCTTAAGGCCCGGGCCACACAAGCACTGTTGGCCGTAACCAGATCTTCGGTAGTGCAGGAAGCGGTGTGGTCTCTCCATTCCTTGGTCCAATACTTATTGTGGACCACCTCCACCACAGCTGTCTCTGGAGGAAGAGCCTCCAGCACTTCCTTCACTGGCTCCTCTGAATTGAAGCCTAAGAAGTCCACCTCTTTCGAGGGACAGTCACTTTTCCTCTTTGGCTGTCTTAACATTTGAGCAATGGGCACAGCGACGACTGGCGATGTGGCTGGGGTAGGTGAAGCATCTGAAGACGCAGGCCTCTTCTCCGGGATAACCACCCTGGTTGGAATTATCGTCTGCCTCAAAGTCGGAGGCAGCCTCGCCACAGTTGGGCGCTTTGAGGGGGCGACAGACCTTTTGCCTTTCCGCAGCAGATTAGCGTCCGGGTCCTCTGCCACCTCCTTCTTGGTGGGACGCTGGAGCCTCTTGTTGGCCTCCACCAGATCCTCCATCTGCTTTTTGTACATAGGCAACGAGGTCTTCAAGGCTCTCGCCTCTGCAATCATCCGTTGGATGGTTTTGAAGTCTGGCCTCAGAGGCAGCTTCTTATGAAAGTTATCTGAAAGGGGACAGGTAAATCAGTACAAGTGTAAAGAGTTCGAAAAGTACTGAAGAAATTCGCTTCGGGACATTTACCTTGAGAGACCATCAAATCTTGCGTCACGAAGTGGACGTTTTTCCTTATCAGCTGGTGGTATGACCTCTTCTTCGAAGGCAGCTGATAAATAATGCAGATGATGTCGAAGTCATCAGTGGAAAGCTCGCACCAAGGAAGAGAACCTTCAAAAACAAACAGAACAGTTAATAACCGAACCGAAGAAGAATAAACAAAATACATAAAGGCACAGAACTCACTAAGTGTTGAATACTTTGTGGGGACCGTAAGAGGCACCAGGGGGTCCCCCTCCATCGTGTCCCATCTCCCAGCAGCCCCGCACCACGAGCTCTTCCACTCCTTGATGGAGCTTGGCAGATCAAGCACGAATGGAGTGTGGGAACCCCATGAGTTCAAGTAGTACCAGCCCCTGGTCTTATCCTCTCAGCTGCTACCTTGGGGATGTAGAGGGTCTGGAATACAGAAAAGGGCATCTCCACCCCAAGCGACGCCTCTTTTCACAACATTCAGGAGCCCACCATTTGGCTCCAGGAGTTCGGGTTCAATTGGGTAGGAGCTAAGCCGTATGACCTAAGTACCATACGAAAAAAAGGGTGGATCGAGAGCCTAAGGCCAGCCCTAAGGATTGTCTCGCTTATTGCCACGCACCCTGGCGTAGGGTAGCAGGACCGCTCATCAGGTTCTGATAGGATCAGATCTACACTATCTGGGATCCTATATTCAGCACTAAGTCTCTCCAGGTCGGCACCCTTTAGCTTAGAAGGGTAATTCGATGCCCCCCAATGCACAGATGTGTCAGCTGGGCTATCTAGTGTCTTCCATAGGTTATCCCCCCTAATAATCGCCTCAGCTATCTCAGATGAGGTCGCCACAATGGGCTCATCCATCCTCATTATTTCCAACCCCCTACCCAAACTACCACTACCCTCAGAAGCCATTTTCAGAAAGGAAAAGTTTCAACTACTTACTGAAACTTTCGAAATGGAATGTCCCGCGATCGGAAACGATCAAAAAATAACGTGAGTAACCGAAAACTGGGATTTCTCGTCGGAAATTGCTTGAAGATCGTCGAAAAATGCAAAGATTTTGAGAGTATATGGAGATTTCGATTTTGCAAAAGTGAAAAGCTCAAAAAACACTTAGCCCACCTTTTATAGAGCGTCCCAACTGATCTACACCGTTGAATTCAAATGTAATCAATCTAGGCCGTCCATCACAACATCAATCTAGGCCATTGAAATGAAACACCAGATTAGATCAACGGCTAAGATATAGCTGTGACCTTCACGCTCACGCGAAATGCGTCGCCTCGATCACCATCAACCATCTACAATAAGTAGCCAAAGCAGCCTTTTCTGGGAATGGGCATCGCGCCCAACTGTCGCATTGAAAATACGCGACAGCTGTCAAATCGTTTAAAGTTAGAGATGTCCGACTCAGATTGGACTCCTCACACAGCTTTACTAAGCTTAGACGTACCTGACGCGAAGCCCCCTGTGGGTCATCACCTCGAAAGCTGCGTTCCCTCCAAAGCTTTATAAAGTTTTAGTCATCTCCCAACACGTCGTCCCCTGTGGGTCGTCGCACCGGTGGCAGATGAGCTCCTTACTTAGCTTTACTAAGCTTAGACGCACCTAACGCGAAGCCCCTTGTGGATCATCACCTCGGAAGCTGCGTTCCCTCCTAAACTTTACAAAGCTTTAGCTAGATCCCAACGCTTAGTCCCTTATAAGTCGTCGCACTGGTGGCAGATGAGCTCCTCACTTAGCTTTACTAAGTTTAGACGCGCCTGACGTGAAATCCCGTGTGGGTCATCACCTCGGAAGCTGCGTTCCCTCCTAAACTTTACAAAGCTTTAGCCATTTCCCAACGCGTCGTCCCCCGTGGGTCTTCGCACCAGTGGCAGATGAGCTCACTTAGCTTTACTAATCTTAGACATACCTGACGCAAAATCCCCTGTGGGTCATCGCCTCGGAAGTTGCGTTCCCTCCTAAACTTTACAAAGCTTTATCCATCTCGCAACACATCGTCCGGTTGGCAGCACATCGGTCTCGGATAAGTCCCCTTACATAGTAATGAATCTTTAGCACCTCTTCCTAAGGTCAACACTTCGGTGAACACACAAAACCGACCCATAATTTCTCACAAATCACGGTCTCCATCCCAAGGCGAACGTACCCGATCGGGAAAACAAGTCTACCCATAATATAAATATTCATACCTGAACTTGGGGGGACCACTGTTACATCCCTATCTGAACCACTTCGAAAAGTCTACCACCACGTCATACAAGGCGTTCAACACCCTTTCGAAGCGGTTTCGAAGTGATGCTACCTCCAATGTTGTCGATCTGCTAACGCATTGCGAGGCACGAACAATCTTCTGAACCGACCGAAGTGCCCTTGTCCCTGAAGTTAAGGCGCAGTATATTCCGAGAATCCACCGCCAATTTCAGAAAGAGATCTATGTCATGATCCTTTCTACCCCCAAGGGTTAGTTGATGTGACGTCTCTATGAGCCTAGTTGATGTGACGTATCAACTTTATGTCAATCAAATCGGGAGAAGTAATTACCTGCACACTCTATAGACGCGGCTAATTGACGCCTATGAGCAGACGCCTCACACCGTCAGATGCATACACGTGTCACACATCCAACGGTTCTCCTCACCTATGAATACCCAAGGTTTGACAAAAGGCAAAGGTAATGAAACTCTTACAACATTGCTTTCCATAACAAGCAAATATATATTCTCCTCCCCACTATTTTGCACAACCTTTGTATTGTTCCGATCACCAGAGACTAACTTGATCGTCGGAGTGTATGCGACCGCAACCACCCCCGTTAGTTCTAGCCGTGTGCGTCTAACCGTGCGTTGACTGTGCGCAGGGAGGAATACGTGGAGTAACTATCGGTTGGCCATGTGGAGGGTCCAATTTGCGAGGTCAACATACGTCATTCAAACTGATATTGCAGTGATAAATTGTTCCGGAAGTCTCATGGATACTAGACAAAGAATGTGAGTTCATTCTTGAAGGGTACCACTATTTTCATCCGCACTTTTTATATATACATCCACTTTTAAAAATTAAATTTTGTTTTCTTTTAAATCCTATGTTAATTTACTTAAATAGACATAAACAAAATCAAATAAAAATACATAACTCTAAATTGATCCACTAGTTTTCATTTGTACTTAACTAGAATCCTAATAGATAGAGAAAAATACATGAATATAATTATAGATGATGGTGGCCCTAAATGTGATTTCTGTGCCGAGAATCATGTCGGATTTCGAAGAATACAAAACGAAATCTGATGCAGTTTCATCAGTTAATCAAAAAAGAAGAAGAATTGTAGCCTACAAAGTTAGTAAAATTCAGCTTGCTTAATCAAACTTTCTTCTTCTTTATTTCTTTAGTCTTTGTTGTTTGAAACATTCTAATACTCAGAACTTCAATGGATAAAGAACTTATTTCATGTTAATTTAATGTTCAATCAGTTCAGCTTTGATCTTATTTCATTCATTTGGTTGAAGAGTTTATAGTTTTAAGGATTGGTCAAATCTATAGTGATAGGGATGTATTTAAAGTGGGATGAATATATAAAATTCATGTAGATATATAATATTTAAATGAATGAATTTAACAAGGACAAGATTGGAATATGACGTGGATGTAAATAGTATTTTTTAAAATTTTATTATAGATGAACTTATGGTGTAATGTACTTATAAAAAATGTTGATGGAAATAGCAGTACCTTTTTTATAACTTTTTAACCACGCATTTCATCAGCTTTTATCAACATCCACTTAAATTTTGATTTTTAGCTAAACCAAACATAGGCTTATTTTAATGACATTTTAAGAATATTTGTGGTATAGGAACAAAGATGACAATTGGTTATAATTTTAAATCCATTATTATATGTTTACTCTAATTTTTTGTTTTGAAACTTGAAACGGTTTTTATTTATTCATGGGCAATGAGTTTTCATGTATTGTGCGTACGTGAGCGTTAACTTTCATGCTTATTGTTGGTGTATTTAACAGGTAAACAAGGCTCAAAATGCATAGAAAGGAATAAATTCATCAAGATCGAAGGATGAAAAGGTATTCAATTTGGTCACAGTTTTGACAGTGTATGGAAACAAACTTATTTTCTTGAAATTCTTTTTTTTTTTTTGTATTTCAGTAGTGTAAAACGTATGCGCATGCTTAGATCGAATTTCAAGTGGTGAAACTTACTTCTAATTCCAAAACGATGTTGAATTACTTGCCTTTGATTTGCTCAGTTTTCACCCTGCCTTCTTGATCAAAAACTCGATAACGAAGGAGTTTGATGTTCACAATCCAAGGATCAAATTTGAAATGTTATTCTTCTAAAATCAAGCCACACACCTTATCTATTTTTCTCTCCATGAAAAAACCCGAATTTGCATTAGTTTCATGAGTTATAGGTGTAGTGGAAGTCGTGTGGACGTAGTAAATGGTGGGAGTTTGAATTTCAAACTTAAAATTCAATTCCTCCCTCCAAAAACTATTCCATGCAAATCGGGTCGGATCAACCCACATGATCTACCCATTTCAACCAAAAATAGTCTTATGGTGCCATAAAGATGTTAGTAATGAGGAAGAGAAAAAGAAGTCTTTTTTACCAAGTTGGCCAAGACATTCTCTCAATCAGCTGAAACTATTCCGAGGTTCTCTGTATCTCTTCCAAGTAACAACACGTTTCACTAGGAACCATGGAATTCTTAATTTTAACCGTCAAAATTCGTATGATTTGGTCCCGTGCAGGTAGATAAACCTACTGGCTCGGTGGATGGTGGCGAAGGTCCTTCATGGGGGCTTCTGTGCGATACTTACATGGTAAGAAGTGCCAAAGTGAAAGACTGGGAGAAGAAGCCAGTAAGAATTTCTCACATTTTATGTTATGTGAAGCCTTGGGCACTATCTTATCGGGTTTGTTGGTATTTCTTCCTAGTGTGGAATCTCCTCTTCATCAGATGACGACCAATGCTTTTAGTGCATGTTTGATAGCGAGGACTTAACATCATTGGATAATATTAAGGAAGAAAAGAAGTTAGGTTGTGTTTGATAGGGTGGAAATGGAATTGGAAGATGGAATTGGAATTGGATTTTCCAACTTTAGGTGTTTGATACATTTTTTTTTTCACGAAATTCGAATTCTTGGTTGTCATGAAGTTTGCACTCTTCTTGGTTTTTAAGGAAAGTCATTTCCCACTATATCTACTTAGCATTTTCATTTTCATTTTCACTTTTATTTTTTTGGTGGGAAATTGGTTTTCCTATCTACTGTAGCATTTTTAAATTTTTTTTTTTTTTTGTTGGCAATGAAAACAAATTTTAAGAATTATTGTAAAAAAATATTTCCCTTTAAATGGTAATTTTCATGTAAAATAAAATCAAACGAACACCTAAAGATAGATGATTTTCTTGAAATTTTTGTTTTGTTTTTTTTTTGTGTTAGCAATAGAAACAAATTTAATCCCCAATACCAGTAAAATCTATCCATTTAATTGACAATTTTCATGTAAGACAAAACCAAACGCACACCAAAAAAGATTTTTATTTCAACATTTTCCACGTAGAAAATTATACAAATCAAATACAATAATTTACAATTCTCAGGAAAATAATTTTTAGGCAATTCAATTTCATTTTTGTAATCAAACGGACCCTAATTTAAAATTCTCAGAAAAACAATTTTAGGCAATTCAATTTCCTGAAATCCATTTTCTAGACAATTAAATTCCATTTTTACAATCAAACGGACCTTATAATCTAGTTTATTGGCATTGAGGTATTTTATCACCAGATGTTTTGAATTTAAAGAACAAGGTTAGAATGCAGACAAAATTTTCTTATAACATGAGCATGTTTGGTACATTACAATGATTACAAGTTAGAGAGGTGTGATGCTATTGTGGCCCAATTTAATGGCATTATTTTTATTTTTTTATTTTTTTGTGGATAGTCTGTGGCTCTTGTGCAGAGTCGGTCCTGTGGCCAGGCAAATGAGGCCTGTGCCTCAGGTCCAAAACCATAGGGAGCATATTTTGGTCCAAAAGTTTTTATTTTTTTATTAGTTTTTTTAATATTAGAAGGAAAAGGAAAATAGTTTTTCATTAATTGTGAGATGATTGAGATATTTATTTGTTGTTCTAATGTTAAGTTTTAAGTTGACAATATGTTGCGTAATATACCGTTGAATTTTGCATTTACGTTGATTTTGGTGGGCCTAATTTTTGGATTTCGCCTCGGGGCCCTACAATCACAGGACCGGCCCTGCTCTTGTTATGTAAAGATCAACGCCTTATGAAGCGAAGAATCATTTATCGTATTGTTCATCTGTCTTTATGTGACTAGTTAGCATTAGTCTATGATTATGTAATTTTTGGCATAAAGACGCAAGGCCCTTCTCAATAAAAAGAGCAAAATGGGAGAGAAGACAACACGAGTATTTTTGATATATTGGAATGGATATGATGGCTAACAAAGATTTTCCATATGATAACATTTTGAGAGTACCTTTTATCTAGAGTTTAACAAGCACTTGCTGTCACCCAGCGATCCAAGAAAGAATTCAACAAGGTAAGTGATTTATTCTTTAACCAATCACAATGTGCATATCTACTTGTATTTACAAACAACAAATTAAAACTGACAAATATTTGTTATGCAGATAGCCCCATTTGATTCTCATTTTTATCAAAATACATTTTTCTCTCTTCTTTTTAACCACACATTCTTCATTAAAATAATATTACTCATAAATCAAAAAATTTCCTTATTTTTATCTACACATTATCTATCAATCTACTATTCTAAAATTTATTTTTTCATAAAAATGGGTGTCAAACACCCTCTAAAATCACCCTCATCTGTATTGGATGACTAATGCAGCACACTGTCATCCCATAAAATAAATAAAACAAATATATTTGAAGTAACAAGTTTCTCCAATAAAGATTATTCCACATGTATCGAATGGTGTCCCCCTTCTCACAATGCATGCGAGCCCTGCATGAATTTAAAAATGTCGACATGTGATCTCCACTCCTGTTGTGAATAGTAGGTAAAAGATTCGGTAAAAAAATTCGATATGTATAAAATTGTCCCTCCAATAAATGTAGCCCCAACAGTACAGGGACTACGTGACCTTTCAAAAGTAACAGAAATCATTTGACATGGCGAACCGAGCACAACTGCATTGCTGCATGTTGGTTGTGGCACATTTGCCACTGCAGCAGATGACCCCTATTAAGAGGAAAATTAAGGTGTTGGAGATTTCAACCAAACCCAAAAATGTTCAAGAATAACATTTTCAATTTTGTCGAAATTAAAGAAAATTTTGAGCAAGGGTTAGGCTTCCATGGAAAACATTACACGTTAGGGGCATTTTGAAGGCACAATTTAAATGAATATATGTAGACCGGACGATTAAGAAAAAACAATTACCATTACTGATGTAGTCATCGATATGAACACTGGATGTCAAATATTAAAACCTAAAGAAAATACAATATCAGGATACTCCACAAAATTCAGATTAATGTCAACTGTTCGGAAGAACCACACTTCATGGTTGTGCACAGCAAATAATTCAATTCATAAGAAACCTGTAGCCAATATATCTAATTTTCTGTTCTATTTATTAACACGTCCAAATAAGCCTATCATCCCCTTGAATATGCACCCACAACAGCCAAAACAAGAAGCATGAGAAGCTTTTCCCCTAAATCTATAGAAGAGGTCTACTTGTCCAAGTATTATGGTCGACTAAATATCATTGATATGCAATATTCTTGCATTTTCGTTAAGCTTTATTCCTTGGTAACAATAACAAACCAAGCCTTCCTCCTAGTAAACCCGGGCTTGTCTACATGAATCTTTTATCTCCTCCGTTCTATCCACCTCTACATGTACAGAAATTTCCAAAATCAAATCTCTGCAATTAAAAATAGGACACATTAACATCACTACAAGTGACTGCTGCAGAACAATTTTTCATAGCAAAGTACAATTAAATTTCATTTGAGTGAAGCTTTCCGATAATGCATATCCCTAATTCTACCATGTTCAAGTTTAGTTCAGTGTCTGCAAGGTAGCGGAACACCAAAAAAAAATTTTAGGCACCAGAAAAAAGCTAGCCTACTTTTCACACTGACATCATCAAAGCAGAGCCAGCAACAAATCCAAGATCCATGCATGATCTTTGTTTGTCAAATTTCTTCTAATTATATTTTCTTCAGTTCAGCTTTGATCTTGCTAATTTTACTGGGTAATGCTCAATGCAGATGATTAAAAATGATTGTCAGTGAATTAACAATACTCGAGGGAAAAAAGTAGTCAGCTAGACAATCAAGAAAGTAAACGAGTCTTGACAGACACAAACAATATCTTCCAGTATATAATCATTTAAAAAATTAAGAAAAGCTAGAAACACAAGCTTAAGATATTCTATCTCAACTTATTTATCTTTATTAACAAGTAAAGCTATGGAGCACCCAGGGAGGCAACATGCATGCCATTGAGCAAATAATTTACCCCTGGATAAATTATGTCATGTTTTCCTGAATTCAGTCAAAAAATGGAAGTCTCTAGAGTTCAGAAAAATGCAACAAGAAAAAGGAAAAAAAGAGCCTTTGGCACTTATGCTGATTGTGGAACCTCTTCAAATCCTCTCCTATTTTTCTTATTTCATAGCATCCAGAAGACACGTAATATGGCGAATTCTGAGATTTCTGTCCCTTTTCTCCTGCTTCATGCAAGGAGAACTTAGTAGAAAATTTTATCTTTGTACATGGCATTACCATACACCCACAATATCCCACTGATGCAACAACCATAGGTATCTAGCCACCCTACATTGCAGTGAGTGAATCATGCCGTCTATGTCTATCTTGCACAACAAGAATATGAGTGATTAAAAAATCATTTTCCTTAGATTATCACCAGTTGAACACTCGAACATATCCTCACAGTACAACTTTTCAAGAGAAGAAAACAATCTTCAGAGGAACTGTTGATAAATGACTTTTTCCAACGCAAAGTTCAGCTAATCTTTCCAAATAGTGAAACAATTAGACAGAGAACAAACGAAATCCTAGAAGCTATCTGACCAAAGAACCCAAGTTTGATCTCGAGGGCTCCACAATATACAATCTTGCAATGCAAGTCACCTATCAATATGGCCTCAACAAACAGCTCCAAGAGAGGAAGGAAAGCATCGTCAACTGGCTATAGTCTCTTCTACGTCCTATAAAATCAACCAGCTATATTGTTTTCAGTAGTAAAGTAAATAATTTTACAGTGAAGCTGTCAAATCTGAGTACAATCCCATTCACTTTAGACAATCTGGACTTAATATGCACTGCCTTTGGCACTTATGCTGATTGTGGAACCTCTTCAAATCCTCTCCTATTTTTCTTATTTCATAGCATCCAGAAGACACGTAATATGGCGAATTCTGAGATTTCTGTCCCTTTTCTCCTGCTTCATGCAAGGAGAACTTAGTAGAAAATTTTATCTTTGTACATGGCATTACCATACACCCACAATATCCCACTGATGCAACAACCATAGGTATCTAGCCACCCTACATTGCAGTGAGTGAATCATGCCGTCTATGTCTATCTTGCACAACAAGAATATGAGTGATTAAAAAATCATTTTCCTTAGATTATCACCGGTTGAACACTTGAACATATCCTCACAGTACAACTTTTCAAGAGAAGAAAACAATCTTCAGAGGAACTGTTGATAAATGACTTTTTCCAATGCAAAGTTCAGCTAATCTTTCCAAATAGTGAAACAATTAGACAGAGAACAAACGAAATCCTAGAAGCTATCTGACCAAAGAACCCAAGTTTGATCTCGAGGGCTCCACAATATACAATCTTGCAATGCAAGTCACCTATCAATATGGCCTCAACAAACAGCTCCAAGAGAGGAAGGAAAGCATCGTCAACTGGCTATAGTCTCTTCTACGTCCTATAAAATCAACCAGCTATATTGTTTTCAGTAGTAAAGTAAATAATTTTACAGTGAAGCTGTCAAATCTGAGTACAATCCCATTCACTTTAGACAATCTGGACTTAATATGCACTCGCACTCACATTTTTTTTGATTTTTTTGTCAAGCCCACCAGTAACTTCCTTCCCATCATAGAATGTAACAGAATTGTCCCTGTAGTTTCTTATCGATTATTATCCAACTATGATAACTTTGAATAAAATAATTGTCCTGAAGGTCACACAAACCCCAAATAAAGCAGTCTTAAAACCCATCTCAAGCAATACCATCAGTTACTGCACTGTGAATGTCAAGCTTGTTGCCCAACATCTAAATATCTAAGAAGATAACTTTTTGTACAATCACTTGAAAGAAATACTTGGTCATACTAGTTGACTTCAATAAGTTATGAAAGATTGACTTCAGTGACTGTTGCTACACTAAATGTTATTTCTGGCTCTTGAATCAACAATGGCATAGCAAGAACCATCCATCCGTGTAAAATGGATCCTCATCTTTAAAACATGCTCCTTTACTGATATCTCGAAATTCTAGGGTAGATAAACAGGCACAAAATACCAGAACTTTTTTCTGATTTTCTATAATATATGTACTGTTTTCAATGATTTGGACTTTAGTGATTTTACAACCATGTTAGGAGATCATTTCTAATAATATTAATATAGTGAACGGAAGAAAATTTCAAGATTTTATGTTATATTTTATAGAAATTGATTCAACGGTTCTACAAAATTTAACCTATTAGATCGTCAGTTGAACCAGCAACCCTACGACCTGTGTGTCATACCTGTCTTTCGCGGGCTTGAGGCGAACTTCAGAATTTGGGCTCATAAGTTGTAGCAAGCAATCCACTTTTTCATTTATAAAAGTTTTACGAAACTAAATTTGTTAACTTAAAATCAACAATAAAGTAACAAATAAAATGAAATAATCAAAATTTTTATACGACAATCAAATAACAATATAAAAAATGTTCTAAACGATCACTTAAATACAACTCGTCTTGCAGATTTTGAGGCAAAAATATCAATTAATTTTGTGTAGTCAATTTGTTCAACCATTTCTTTTTCAATGGATAGCATGGCCAATCCATTTAATTTTTGCTTTAACATAGTTGACCGAAGATAAATTTTAATCAATTTCAATTTGGAGAAACTTCTTTCTGCTGATGCAACTTTAATGATAAAGTGAGCAAAATCTTGTAAGCAATGCAAGCATTTGGAAAACAACCATTCATTTTCTTTAAGTAATTTAGCACATCAATTGCTCTTTTTCTTTCTTTAGGCAAATAGCACTTCAAAACTGTCAATTCCGTACACAAGTCATCACCAATAATGTCTGAATGTCCATTATATTTCAAATACTGCTTAAGATTCTCACAAGATTTCCATAAACTACCAACATCCATTTTGTTTAATCTCTCCACATGACAATAAATTTATTTCCTCCACTTCTCTACATCTCCCATTCATTTGATTTGCGCCCTACGGGATCTACTTTCCACACCCTGTGTGACCACAACTGAGACAAACATTCAAATGAGCCTCGCTATCACATGGTATCCAAAATGGAGGAATATTCATGTAGGACTAGTTGGGGATCTATCAACTATAATTTCAAAATTTTACTTCTAATATGGCAGCATAAAATGAGAAATTTCAGTTTTCATTAATTTTATGGCTGAGATGACTGGGAAAAGGTGGGTTTAAGATACACAACTGAAGGTTTGGAGCTTCAGGAGGAAAAGGATAAAAAAGGGGAGAAAAAAGAAAAGAAAAAGGAAGGTTCAATAGGTTGTTCTAGGTGTTGTGTTAAACAATACCCTAGAAGATAACCATTCAATTAGTGAGGTTTCACAATGTCAAAGGGATTAGGAAAAGTTCAGGCATCTCAAAAAGAGTTAGGGTTGAAAACACATGATGCGATCCACATGGAATCAAAAGCTCTGAAATGTTTTAAGTATACTAAACAACTAAACTGAAGAATGGCACAAGTAATTCTTAGAGTTCGATCCCTACCATCCGACTAGGATGGACTTCAAGCCATATATAAGTGGAGGAAAACAAAAAATAAGGAATACCAAGCAAAAGCTTCTCTGACATTCCAAAAAGTTCACCAATTCACACAATTTTTAGGACAACAATAATATATCATTAACTGTGAAATATCTAGAAAGTACACCAATGCTGGACTTAAGAAGACAGTAACAACTATATCATAATAAACACTATGAACGGTACAAAATTTGCCGGGAAAACTGCAAGAAATTGTACAAGGAAAATACTTGTATGCATAACATTACAAGTGAAAAGGCATATTGCAAGATGAGGCCGCCAGCAAGTGAAGAAAGATTCAATGATAATTTTCAGCAGAAAAAAAAATTACTTTTAAGTCATGCGTCTTGAGAATGCAGGCATATGCAAATCAGCAGCAAACTTCATGTATGTTCTTTTCGCTTCTTCTTCTTCAACTTCTTAATTCTATCAGCCTTTTTCAAGGGAGGGATATCCCTACTGGCCATTAATTTGTCATCTGCAGTCTTTTGCTCCTTCTCATCCCTATCTTTCCTCTTCCTAGTGGTACTGCAACAACAATTTAAATAATAGAAAACTTTCAGTTGAACATCATATAAATATGCTTATTGACAGATATACTTCATATTACTGAGTTGACTACAATTTAGATCGTGACCTGTCAGCTTGAGACCATTCTTCCAAATTTGTATCTAACCATCGCGCGCATCCCGTATTGGCAGTAACCAAAGAACCAGAAATGTGGAGTATCTCTTCATCAAAGCTATAAGGACACGGAACATGATTGAATTTAACAAAAGCAGCATAACACAATGAACAACTTTCCAACACAACTTTTGTAAATCTTGTTATTGTATTCTACAAAGTAGTCCTAGGATTGAACAAAATAAACCTACTGAATACAGGTGCTGAGAATTCTACAAGCAATGCACTTTTAAAATCTAAAAATCACTCTTAACCTATATTTCTTAGAAAATGCTCCTTGAACGCTACAATTTACAATCTCAGCATATATCTACTAACATGGATGATGTAGCAGCATAAGACGGAAAATACTTCAATGAAAAGACTAAGGTCCAAGTCAATTAAAAGCTCGTGTGCATATGCTTGATATTTTATGCACGAGCATTTACAGTTTCATGGTAATACGTATTATGGAAGCATGGTATAACACACATTATACATGTGTGTAGCATTTACTAGAGCCGTAGTTGGAGAAGAAAAATTTTATGGAGAAGGAATAAGATACAAAAAATGTTAAACTCTGGTAGAAAAATGAATTAAAATCTCAGCACATAAGTGAGAGAATAAGGACTAGAAGTGAGAGAGAGAGAGAGAGAGAGAGAGAGAGAGAGAGAGAGAGAGAGAGAGAGAGAGAGAGAGACGACTTTTCACACATTTTGTCCTCACAGATCATAGTGAATCAAGCATAAAATGCAGACAAAGAAGATCCACAACTTCATCATGAGCAATTCCACTGGAAATGTACAGCAACATTAGCCCATTAAGGAGGTTGACGCAGCTAAATGGCTCTCCGAAAACCACAGCCCTCATTCTGAAGACAGTCACTGTGATTAAAATTAGGTATTTCGATGTGATCTTGGTTGTACTAAACTTTTTAGAACTCCATAAATAATATGAAGTGAATTTTTATTAAACCTATTCCGTCATATATGTTCAAAAACAATTTAAGATTTTTCATTAGTGGGTTCCTTTCTTCTAAATCTAAATAAAATAGCCCCTAAAAGATTTAATTCCAATGTATATTCCTTTCCTAAAACATACAATAGCTCTATGAGTTATCATCCTTCTCAGCTTGGTTAAGTGTCCATCAGATTTGGAATTTTAAAACCCTGCTGTCATTTAATGCTTAATTACTCTTTCAATAACTCATCCGATCATATCTATCAATAATGAGTATAACTCACAATGTAGATTATCCCACAACCCAAACAAGACACAAATGAGTGGGAAAGTGAGACATTTTTAATGATCACTAATATCAGAAAGTCTTAGGTGTAATGAATACTATACGGCTAATAAAGTGGAAACAATTGCAATGCTGAATGAATGAATGAACTGCAAATTTTATGGGAAAAAACTATCAAAGATACATTTCATTCAAAATAAATTTATACCATATATTGAAGTGCATATACATATAGCAAGCCTGCCAAATTTTTCATACCCATCAACTACAGAAAAGTAAACACTGTCCTTTGCAAAAAATATATGGTTTACCAAATTTCAACATATTATGATATCCAAACCTGGATTAACTCTGTGCAAAAATATAGAATGCAACTGATGAAAAATAACAAACTATATTCAGTTCGGTTCACTAACTAAAACCATTAGTGGTCTTTTCTTAAATGGAAAACAGGTATCATATATGGAAAATCGCATCCATTAGACTCTAAAGCCTCATTTCGGACAAAGAACCTAGCAGATATTTCACCTCTTCACTAAAAATCGTATTATAGTTCCAACTTTGATCTTGTGTTTCTTGTGATGTCGGCTAACAAACACTTCCTTTCCATGTTTCTGCAGCAAAATGAAAATACATAAAAACTCAATAATACTGCATTATCCCAAACACTATGCTAGCTAATACAGGATCGGCAAAGAAGAGACTTACAACTTTACACTTGAATTCATCACGAATGTCTTCATCTGATATAACAGCAGACGAAAAACCAAGAATCACAGCATGAATCGACTGTCTACCAATTTTAACTACCTCTCCTTCTGTGAAAAGTGACAAGTGAAAAGAAGAGAGTATCAACAAACTCATCCAATTTACATAGTCCTCATTTCATTGAAATTATTTCACCTTCTATCAAAATATTCAAAATTTACACTAGCATGAAACGATAGGGAAACTACCTAAAAGCATATTAGGCTTGGGACTAAAAAGCAACAATTTTGCTTTTAACCTCACACCAAGATACGGATGAATTCCGGGAAGAATCTTTGCCAAATTACTTCGTACATTCGGATCATATGCCAATACAACGCCATCAAAAGTCTCATTGTATCTATAAGGACAACAAACGAATTCAAAGAAACAAAACCCTCAGATTCAAATATTAATACAAAAGGTAACAAATACAGAAATCAGTTTATAGTACCTTATATCCAAAAGCATTAATTTTTACATTCTAAAGGAACTCGAATGTTGTTGAGTTTGGGCACAAAGAAATTATTTTATTATACAGACAGAGCACTGGAATTTATATTATTGGACAATATAATAAGAAGCTCAAGCAAGCACCTAAAGTTCACCCACTCTCGCAGCACTGTACTCTCTGAATTGTATCACACCGCCCACTGACAAGACAAGCAGAAAACTCATATATATGGGCGGCAGATGTTGGTTAATCAGCCATGGCAATGAAGAAAGCATTGCCTTCAAAGACTCTAGACTATTCCCTCCAAGTTGGCTAAGAAAAAGGACCTCACTACATGCAAAATCAAGGTATACACAATGGAAAACGCAATATCCACGTGGCACTCTTACCATTTGCCCACTTTTCCATCCAATTTTTGTCCCACCACGTCGGTAACAGCTTATGTATCGTTTTTACAAACAAGTAGCAAAATCCAAGAATAAGAATCCAGAAATCGGAAAACAAATAACAAAAGAGAAACAATCTCGTGCATAGGAGAAAGGGTTACTTGAAAAATTACGTGAAGAGTAGAGAGCTTAGCTCACGGAGGATAGCATCGTTGACGCATTTGGCCATGGATGGGTGGAGATACACCACCAAGTTTGCTTCACATTCTTTCAATCCCTCCATAGAAATAATTAATTGTACAAAAACAAATATAAGATGTTAGGGTTTTAGCATTTGGGAGATGAAACGTTAAAACCATCAAAAACCCTAACTTGCCTATGATGGACATCTAAACCTATCTATTTTTTGTTGTTTTTTTGAAACTTGCACACGATTATAGAAGTCCACAATTCCATATTAATTATTTTCAGAATAAGTTACAGGGTTGAAGAGTTCAGCACTGATGCATTGTTTTGGCTGTTGAATTGTGTTTGATTAATTGACTTCTATGTCACCACTGTTTCCCAAATACTTAGACAACGAAAGCCAAGACACTGACTTGTCTTATTTTATCAAATATTCTATAATCAAAGATTCAAAATTAGCTCCTTTCTTATGCAGAAAACTAGGTTCATTAAATTCAAATGACCAGGCACCAATCCCCCAAGGTAAAAAAGTGGATTCTAAAATAAAGTAAGTTGCTTCAATTTCTCAAAATTCATGTCGTATTACCTAAAGAAAAAGTTAATTGCTTTATTTGATTTCCTTTACATTGTTTTCGTCAACAGATTTCCCTTCAAATTAAAGCAGTGAGCTTTTGACTTTTATGAATGCCAAATCACCAATATACCCAAAAAAAGTGAAAATTATTATGTACCTGAATTTGACCGTGAAATTGGATTACCATCTGAGAACAAGACTTCCAGACCTATCCGATCCTATCCGGTAACTTTTTCCGGACACTAATCTGACGGGCACCTTTCAATCTCGGAAACCCCCAAAATCTCCTCCCACCTGGAAGTAAAAAATAAAATGAAGCTATCAATTTGCTCAAGGCTCAAGCCGTCTGTGGTCTGCCTAGGTTTTGATTTCTCCTTGGCTGTTGCTGAGCAATTGAATCGAAGGAGATTAGTAGGTTTTTAAACAAATAAATAATAATAATAATAATAATAATTGACATGCAATGTCTTTTTCTTTTTCTATTTTATATTAAAAGTAGCATTATTTTTTATTAAAATTAACATAAAATGTCACTTTTTCTATTATGAAAGTTTAATTCACATTTCACACAATGCAAAATAATTAACATCTAAAAGAAATTCATATAAACAAATTGAAAGTTTAGCAAAAATTTATTATTCTAATAGAAATTGATTGTGTCATATTTAATTAAAAAGTGGTACAACAATCTATGTATCTTTGCATACATGTCACTTTTTAAAGAAAGTCTCATACTAGCTATGTCATTTGAATTCTTTTTGAATCAATCAAAGAAATGCACATAAGGTCTTTGTGAAAATCTAAATATTAATATGAATTCGAACTTTATTTTATATTAAAAAGTGACATAATATAATACTTTATTTGTCTTTCATATGAATTTATATGCTAAAATTTGAAAGTGACACACTATGTCATTTTTTAAAAAAAGTTTCCCGTTATTTCATTTATATTCTTTTTGCTGATATGAATAAAATTAATGTTATCATGTGTTACGAAGGTAGGTGTTACTTTTTTGACAATGTTCACAGTTGAAAGGTATCATTTCATGTTTTGATTATGTTATTTCACTGTTGAATACAACTACTATAATTTTTTTTAGTATTTTTCATTGTTATCATTTGTATGCAATACAATCAATAAAATAACTAGTTTATTCTTATTTGTCACATAAACCAAATTAGACAACAAAATTTTGAAGTTCAAAGTATATGCATATTATTTTTTCTTTCAATTCCCATATTGTGTTACCTCTTTTGACTTATTTAAAGGCTATGTTTCTTTACTTATCGGATGAGATTTTTGTTATCTTTTCGAAGAATTCACAACAAATTTTAAAATACATGTTTCAAACTTAAAATCGATAAACGAAAATTCATAATGACAAGTTGAAAATGACCACAAGAAATGAACTTAATAATCATGGTGTAAACTTCATAAATTTTTACGCTAATTTCAATAAGGAAAATAATAGTGTATTTGATCCTATTTTTGGACCAAAATGCATTTGGAAATAATATTTTGTTGGATAATGTATAATTAAAAAAAAAAGGAAAAAATTGAATTTGCATGTAAAATTATTTCATAAAATAATGTGTGGTTGAAAATGAATTTTTAAAAATATAGAGACCAAACATAAGCAGAAAAAAAATATGATTTTACATTCAATAATTCATGCAAAATAGTTTTCCACATCTAAACATCGTCTATAACATATATACCATGTTCACATAACAAGCTTCTAACAAATTTTTGAATCGCTCAAAATGAATAATCGTAGAGTAAAATACATCAAACGAAAAATTTTAAATAATAAAAATTCTAAGTTAAAAATTTTCAGAAGTGAAAAAAATCTAAAAGTGGAGAAGAGGTTTGTCCACCCGTGTTTTGGATGAATTTGAGTGCATTAGGAGCATAATTAAGGTGATTACAGACACAATTAGTTATAAATGTATTATTCTAATTATTTCCTCGACTAAAGTAGTGGGACCAATGCCCTAAATTTGACATTGAATTGGGCCCAACATAAAATATACCACTTGGACATTGGAAAGGCTATAGAACATGGAACCTTTGGGAACTGTTCTCTTCGTGTTTCAATTTGATAATTTTGAATTTTAAATTCATTTTGAATTTTGCGTTTTGAATACCTGTTTTGAAATTGTTAAAAATGCGTTCTTTTGCCATTTTGAAAAGCTATTTCTCAAATGGAACAATTTCTCGCGTTTTCAATTTTTTAAAGTTTTCTTTACAATTTTTTTTTCGTTTTCGAAAACGGGAAAGAGAACGCATTTTCACCATTTTGAAAAATCGAAAATAAAAAACGGCCCGAAAACAGCAAATAGAACACACCCTTAATGATTGATGACAAGATTTTGAGGTTCAAAAGTTTTCAATTACCCTCTATTTATCGAAATTTAAAAATATTAATTATTCAGAATGAGAAATTTTAATTATTTCAAAACCAATGCACCTAAGAAATAGTTGTCCCACGAAAAATAGTATTGGATAACCTTGCTAGTGTATCAAAGTTATTTTCATTTTTCATCTCCTTCAAAAAGCTAGGTGAAGATGGCATTATGAACATGTTCTTTATCGAACCACAACAGCTATTTCTCTAATGGGGTTCTGCCGAAAAATTTACACACTTGAAGCTTGAAGCACCTTGGCAACACACTTGCATAGCCGGAAAATCCTCATATACCCAGCACTTACCTTCCTCGCTGCATCTCTAATTTCAGCTAATGCTGGTTCAGACGACGAATATTGAGGCCAGTCAGTTGGAGCTGCCAAATCTGATGGAAGGACCTCTGAAGGGTATATGCCTCTGCAAAAATACCATACGAGTGAGTATTACAAACTTACAATTAAACATAAATCCGTGCAATGCAGAAATATATTTCAACCAAACCTAAGCCCATGTTTGAAGACTATTATTTGAAAACTCTTTTTTCTATATACTCATTCCCAACCACACATTCACGCAATTAAATATTCAATATCTAAACTACAAATTTTTTTGTACTTTTTAACCACGCATTCTCCTAAAAATCACTATTCAAAACAATGTTCTTCCCAATAATGGCCATCAAACATGGGCTAAATTATCCCCATCAAGCATAAGGAAATTGCCTTCTCCAGCTTTGGTGTTATTTTTAAGAGGCTTAATAAGTACTTATGATTATAGTGAATGTAAATAAGTATGCCACTGGTGCTATATGGCTGGAAAAAAAAAAAATGCTATCGACTTCAGCACACAAGATCATTGTGCTTAATGTCAATCTAAGAGATGAAGGCAACAATCAATTGGTTAAAACGTGACAGCTTGACCCCCTCCATCTCCAGCAACCTTAGTAATCAACATACAGCCCTTTACACCCTACTTTAATACATGCTTTCATGTATCTCTAAAGAACATTTAATTTATCGAGTTATTTAGCCCTTGTTTGGGCTCCATGACACCAAAAACACATTTTTTCAAAGCTCATTTACAACCACATTCTTCAATAAAACAATATTGCATGTACACCCAAAACTTTTCTTTACTTTTTAACCACACATTCTCCAAAAATTACTATTCCAATACACACTTTTCCCAAAGCCTCATTAAAATGAAGCCCAAACAAGGGCTTATATTTCTGGGAACGAGTGGCTGAAGAGGGGAAATTAATTAGCTGGTGTACAAAAACTGGCACTTCCCAACAGAAAAATGAAAATAAGGAAGAAAAGTTCAGGAATAGGACGAACCGCTTCAAACAAGACAAGTCAAGCGTCAAGGTCACCTTTCTCCCGCTAATGAACTTAAAGAAACAAAGCTGTAGATGAAGCTGCTCAACTGCAAGTTAAAAGACACACGGTTCATATAGAAACATGCTTTTTTAAAGCTAAAAGCAGTTGACCGCTCATAAGCAAAGTGAATTTGATCAAAAGATGCACAAGAAATAAGAACATTCATTTTGATGGAAAAAGAAATTTTCTCCACATTATCCTGATTCTTAAAATTGGAAAGGGAAGAAGCAGGGATGGCAATTACCAAACTATCTTTGACGAGTTAAGAGAAAAAATAATAATAATAATAAAAATAATTTTATACTCACAAAAGATGCATAGGTTCAAGACCTAGTTGAGACTGAGAGACACTCATTAAAATAAAAACAATTAGTACTCCCTCCCTCCACAATTGAATGCCATCATTACCATGTGGGGCATTTCCATGGAGCGACTCGTTTGTAAAAAATTACCTAACACCCATAAGCACGGTCTAAACTTGGTGCTCAGGTTACACTCACCAATTACCATGTAGAATGAAGAAGCAATAAAGAAAAGTAAATTGGCAGCTAGCACGGATCATAATGTCCAACTCACAATTATAAACATAAGAATACAAACTGTAAATACGGAACGCTAAAAATACTCACAGTTTTGTGCCTAAAACTCTCTGCCTTCAGACCAAGACAGAATTGTGGATGAAGGGATTAATTTACAATTGAACAAAAATCCAAATCATGATATGTTTGATTTGAATATAAAAATGTTTGTTACTTATTATATTGATTAGAGGGCCAAATTGAAAAATTACTAACCACTATTTGGCTGTGCTGAAGAAAGCCTGCGACCTAATAAGGCTATGTGATCAACTATAACTATGAAAGAAGTTCTGCTTTTTTTGTGTTGAATGCTCTGCTCAAAATGCTCTTCTGATGGCGTGGATGTCCGTTGTTGTTCTAGTCAGCAGTGTTTTATGTGCAAGGAAGCATGGGAGATTTTCACTCTTATTTCATTGCAAAGTTACTTCAAACATATGATTCTTGTTTTGTCGTTTTCTGGGATAAGCTGGGTTCTGCCTTTTAATGTGAAGACATAACCACTGTTGGCTTCACAAGGTTTGTTTGGAGAAATAAAGGAGAGAAATTGAAAAGAAAAACAGTAACCCCAATGCACAAGTAGACAGACGATTTTCTGCAAAAACCGTACAAGATGAGATTTTAATTTTTATGAATCATCTTAGATGTATTTGCTAAGTTATGAAATGCAAAATACCAACAAGCATATGATACCATTTCAAAACTCAGTAAACATAATTGTGCTTGCCGGAGTACCAACAGAACATGGCCTCAGTAGATAAATAATACCTAAATATGTGCACGTATCAATAATTTGTTAAGTAAACAAAATCCTTTTGGCACGATAATGTTCCAATTGATTGAGACAAACAGAACATGGTGGAGAACAATATCTTCTCAATAGCTGCTTTTGTCGAGGAGGATATGTACATTGCTCAAAAGTCTTAATAAAAAGTGACTGGAGCAATGCAAGGCTTAAACAGAAGAATTTCAAAAGTACTATGAACTCCACCAGGAACTTTAGAGACATCTTACCACATAGTTAGAAATAAACAAGAAAATGTTAATTGAGGGCATGTGGTAATCTTGGCGATGCAGATACTTTGGTCAATACAAAAATAGTACTATTTTTGTTTGTTCCTTCTTTAGTTACGATTAGTAGATATATTAGTTAGGCTATAAAGTCCCATTCAAGTTGGCATTTTAGAAGTCTCTTGGGTACTTAATCTAGGATATCTTACAACCTTTAAAAATGATGCAACCTTCAATCTAAAGAAATTATGGGATCCTTAATTCTGTGCACCTTTGCAATTACTCTCAAAATTCTTCAATGTAATAGCATAATAGAAGACTTAAGATTCTAAGGCTGCTTCTATTTACAATGCAATGTTTGAGTTTACAAAAGGAGATCCTTTCAGAAGTTATGGGTATTCTAGGCTTATAAAGATTAAAAAGAATGGATAATGTAAAGTATTTAGTGCTTGAGATTAGAAGAGAAGTAAAAGAAAATGAGAAGATAACTTCTTCGATATCCTAAGCAAAGGTTATGTATTGATGAAAATCAAAGAGAAGGAAGAAGATAAGCAGGAATCACGTGTAGATACAGTCATCCCACTGTTGGGGCTCCATGCACAACATAAAAGACACTTTAAAGGCTCTGGAATTTTAAAAGCTGGGATCCATTAGTTAAAGAAACACTATAATTAAAGAATTTATGGTTTAAACTCCACATGAGGAAACCACGTTAAATTGTTAACTATCAATGTGAATCCTGTATACCGCCTAAGATCCCCAAAAATACAACTTGGCACCTAACTAAGAATCCGTCAAAACATATCCTAGAAGTTCAAGCAATTCTCAAAAATAATAGAAATAGCCTAGACTAATAAAATGAAAGTAATATATCTTAGCCAACTTGTAAACAAGCTCAAAAATAAATCTAGACTGATGAAGAAATGTGAAAAATGAATGAATTAAGACTAAAAGCATGTTTGGGAGTTGTTTATAATTGGTTTGTATTATAAATAAATAAAAATAAGTGATCATAAGTTGGTAGTACTTGTGGATCCCATGAAATTTGTTCATAAAAAGTGGTTTGATCAATTATAAACACTTTATTAATATTAGCCAAATATCATGTAAATTGGCATAGCATGAGCTAACTTCAAAACCATAAACTTCACCTATCTTTTGATTTTCTATGCTTGTTAAAGGAAAAGTCCATGAGGAAAATTTAATTAGAATGGAGAGCCCAATCTTGAAGAAAATAACACTATTGAAAAGGCACCATAATTCAGAAGATGAGGCAGATGCCATCACTAACACAGTCAAGAATCAACCTGTCAATTATGTTAAACATCATACTTGAAGCTAAATGATAGTTACAAGGAGAACGAAATTACCAGATGGGCAATAAAAGCTTGACTGATTCAAACTGGGGAGCTCCAACTTTGCTAGTTGCACCTCCTCAAGCACATCCAACAAAGTTCCCAGGAGGGAGCTGGTTACCTACATAATCAATGAGAAAGAGAGAACAATATTATTGTTGGAGACGAATTATATGCTTGTTTGGTTGTGCCTTTAAGTGATTACACAGTGTGAGTTCTATGGAATGTATAGAAAATAAGTGGGTAGTGAGTTGTGGATCGTACAAAATGTATGGATAAAAAGTATGTTTGATCGGCTTAAATTATAGTTTAAACTTTGACAAACATGATCTATACCGGATTTTAAAAATTAATGTTGTAGGTCCTCATTAAATGCACTGTAGGTCAACTTTAAGGTCATTCAACATGAGAAATATGTTTCTCATTAGATACTGCACAAGAAATCATAAGCAATAGTAAGTGAGGCCAAGGCCAAGGTCAAAGTCAAGTGGCAACCAGGCTTACATATCAGAAAATTAAACCAAGTTTTCATTCATGCAGCACATGAAAAGATAAGATCCAATGGACTTGGGATTCAGATCAGAATTTTGAAAACTTCGACTGTTTACAGAGCCTACACATTGAGAAGGATTCAGAATCTTCTAAGGCATAAATTGGTTACAGTTGACAGTTATTCATTACAAATATATTGAACTTAAATGATTTGATATCCAAGTTAGTTAGAAACGCCAAAAGCATAAAGTGGTCAACAAAAGAGAGAGAAAAGATCCTTCGAATGCCAGAAGTAGATTTTAATAAATAATATCTTTTTTACAGAAAAGGGAATTCAGACTTTATCTTCATTGTCCTTCTTGAAAGCACACACGTATGCACATGTGCCTCGCAGAGAAGTAGACACAGGATAGATATAACTTACTTGTGTTTCTGTTACCAGAGTTCTAACACCCACATATTTTCTTCTGATGTCAGCATCTAACACAAATGCAAAAGCACTGCAAGCATCCATATTTGGGAAATTCTGATGAGCAGAAAACACAACACATTAAGTCATAATCAGCAAGAAGAGAGATAAAATCAATTCCTTGATAATGACAGCATCACCTTTATGATGTTCCCATCATTCAACTTGAATGAAATTGCTATGGTTGATGCAGGACCCACGTTAACCTTTAGGCTGCATTGATCACAAGTGAAAATATTTGAGGCCAATTGTAAGAGGAAAAATGTTATTTTTGATAATGGCAACCAGAATAAATAAGAATGAAAATGAAATTTCTTTCGTAGAAACCTTTGTGTGGCGAAATCAAGGTAATTGAGAATAATATTCTGCTGACCATTCATACTTTCCACATTAAGTACCATCCAAATCTGGAGAAAGAGCAGGTGGGATATTTCAGTAACACAAGATATGGCATGAAAAATTACTCTCTTCTTTTGGTAGGGAGGCGACTTATTTTGTAGAGGCTGGAGTCAATCCATGTAGTACTAATCCACCATTCACCTAATCTTCAAAAACTCACTTTAGACCCCTATCTCGTATAGGTTTACTTCTAATATTTACAGGCCAATTAATCATACTGTTGATTACGTCTCACCCCACCCCCAAAAGAGAAGAAGAAGAACACAGATGCCTAAAAAGAAAGAATAACAAAGTAATGGGATTTGGGCCTTGTAATGAGAATAACAGTTAAACATGGCAAGAATGAGACACCTGCATATACAGACGAATGAACCTGCCACAAGCCCTCTTTATCAAACGTTCATTAACTAACGCAATGGTGTCGCCACAGCTTGGTTCGCCTTTGAGCTTGCAAGAAACATGAAAAGTTTTGTTTAAGTTTGTAATCTTTCTCTCTGAAGCTTCTAAAGCCTGCCTCATTGTAGTCAATTTGTCATGTATACCCTGGCATTACAAAAATGATACACGTTATATAGAAGACCAGCTCCTCAAATTTTCTAGACAAAACTCATGACATGCTATAATTTTAAAACAGAACAGAATGAGCCAATGAGGACAAAACTATATGCATAGCCACATACATACTGATAAAACTAGGTAGTCAAGGGTTGAAATCACCTAAGCTGGTCCCTCCACCCTCCCACCCCAGGAAGATGGGGGCACTTGGATGTAGTAGTATTTGTCCCTCATCGAAGAGAAAATGTAATAAGGTATACCCAGGAGCAATTTACATAAGTAAAAATTTCCTAACAATTTCTGATAGACAATAGCAAACAATATGCAGAAATACTTTAAACTTATATCCACTTCACCAGTCACTAAAATACAAGTGCAAAACTACAGATATGCAGCTTAACTTGTCCTATACCTCATCTTTGTTTTCTGAATCAATAGAAAATAAATGACGAGAAACAGCATCAGCTTTGATATTAGCAGCACGCGTCTTCAGTAACCTTGACAAAGAACTCATCTTTAACATTTGCAACTCCTGAGTCCTAGAGCTCAAAATTTGTAAATTTTTCTGCATGTAAAATGTAAATTGATTGGTTATAAACAACGAGGGCATAAAGAAAAAATGAAACAACAGAAAATAGTACCAACAGTCGCTCCCTCTTCACATTCTTCAGCTGTAACTTTGCCTTTTCGAGCACAATCTGTTGCAACAATAGTCTTGTTTCACCTAATCTGCACCAAGATTTTATCCAAAATTAGCAAACTCAGGCCTTTGAAGCAGATTTAAAAGAACCACTATGCAGGCACCAAAGAACCTGCATCAATTTCGGTCACTGTGACTGAATAAGTACTTACCTTTCATGCTTAAGGTTATGAAGGTTAGATGTTTCCTGAAGAAAGAATATAGAGATCAATGTTGGTGTCAGGAACAAGTTAATTAAGCTAGACACTTGAACAGGTTAGGAAGGAAAAATTTAATATCATAATTGCATAATTCTTCTTCCTACTAATGCCACATATTATCCTCGTGAGCTAGCAGACCTTAGGCAAGATTTCACTGTGAAGCAATTCATATGTTTTTGACCTCTGCAGGTGTAGCAAAATATCTTCCAGGACATCAATCTGCAGTACAAAAGATAATCTTTAGCAAGTGTGAATGACCATGGTGAAGAAACAGGAAAAACTAAACTTCTGTGACTGCATACTCAAAAGTTAGTCTAAAATGTGAAGACTATCCTCCTGTGGCATCTCTCTTTATTTATTTATTTTTTATTTTTTTTTTCTGAAACATATAAAGCCACGAGGACAGCACTTTTTTATTGGATAAGTTAAATCAAGATAAAGTGAGGCGTACCGCCTTCGAATTAAGCTCCTTGGTCAACTGAGAAATCAATTGTTTAATATCCTCCGAGTATTTTGAATAAATCTGCAAGGTAAAACTTAGAGCTTGATGAGACAGAAAGTGCTAGATTGCAACCTAGGCAGGCCCAGCTAGATAAATAACATGGCAATATAAATAGCACCTGAAGCACAGTAGTCGATTGCTTCCATTCATGACCAATCATGACTGCTCCTCTGCTACCATCATTAGGATATTCCAATGTTCGTGGATCATAACACCCACCTTTCTTACGTTCAGGACTCCTCTGCATTGCAGTTATTCCATTTCCATGTAATTCTATATTTTTGCTCATATGTGCAGAAAAGTTTTGCGGTCTGTTGTCCAGCTGATTGGACTTGGAATATAGTATATCGGAGGAATGTTTATTGTCTATCTGTTTCCTCGAGGGGCTGTGTGCAAGGAACTCTACCAGATTCTGATGCGATCTATTCTGAGCACCAGAATTAAAGCCAGAATTAGTATTTAAAATCAGTCTCATACAAACGTGATTAGAATGGACCAAACAGATAGAGGACACAGGTAGGTTTCTCTCTTCGAGATCTCAGATATCCTTAATAATGAACAGGACCGGGCCTCATTACGTATATCACAATGCACAAAAATTTACATAATTAGAGATACTAACAGAAGTGAGAAATACATGTCAATGAAATTACTCAGAAAAACTGACCCGAAATCTTGGCTCATTTGAATTCCTGCCGGCAGAAGGAGAAACAGAGCCATAGGAAACATCTATGAATTCAGACCTGGAGATGTCCTTACCAGATTGAAGACCTCCATCCAGCATTACAGAATGCATAATTTGCACTTGTTCATGTTTAACAGGAGTAATATAGTTGTCAAGTGTTTCATAAACTTCCTTCTTAGCATGAAGATTTTCTCTGTCACCACTTGTTTTCACTTCAATTAACTTTTGGAATCCCCTGACTTCAATAATAGGTGAGCTCAACTCTTCTATCCTCTCCATGGATAAAGAATCCATATCAGCCGATGGAGTTGAGAGATTAGCATCAATAACACTTCCCTTAAGAGATGATTCTTGGACGTGGTCAAAGTCTTGAAGTTGGGGGAACTGATTCTGCAGCTCTAAATCTTTATACTGGCCACCTTGATTTGCCGGAGAAGTTGGCAACTTATTTTCCAGCCTTTTTTCAAGAGAAGTAGCATACTTACGAGGAGGGACAATTGCTTTCACTACTTTATCTGAAGTGTTCTTGGCCAATGAGGATTCAGTTGTGGATGTAATTAGTGCATTATCACTGGTAAGGTTTGATGTTATAAAATCTTGCTCTTTTTTCTTTCCAGACCCAGTGAACTGAGAGGGTGAAGCCGCATTGCCCTTGTATTCTTTTGATTGATCTGCATGAAGAATTGTGGCATGCATATCATTTGAATAATTTCCACTCTTTATAATGGCCAAAGATTCTTCCAAATGGTTTTCCCTGAAATTATGATTTGGGCTCTCAAACTTGTTACCGATGATGCTGAAAGGTCTTTTTTTTCCTTTCAAACTTGAGATCTTCTCTCCGTTAACTGAGTCTTCAACATGTTTAATTTTGAAATCTTCATGTTCGTTCTCCTTAAAAGTATCAAAAGGAGGGGATTTTGAAAAATCCAGTAACTTGATATATGATTTGTCAATTTCAGTACTGAAGGAAGAAGAAAAGGTAGATTTCTCAAGTAATTCAAGTTTAGAAATGCTTTTCTTAATGGATAAATCACTCTCAAGACGTTTTATGTTTTCACTGCTCAGAAACGAATGATGTTCCTGTAAAGGAGTCCCCAATCTCAAATGTTTAGATGTTGAAGGATTGCTCAGCAATGTTTGTCTCCGTTTAGCAGGCAAAGATGTAGATCCTAACATTGGAGATTCGGACTCATTATGTGAATGCTGATTAAACTGGCTCCATTTGTTATTAGGTTCTGATAGGCCATCACCAGTAATTACCATAGATGCATCAGGCCTCCAAATTTCGTGAGTGTCTTTAACAGACTCCACGAAATTGTCCTGTGAATTACACTATAAAAGAAAGAAGATAAACAAGTTAGTGGAGTGGATGAAACTCTCTATCTAGTTTATTTAACCTTCAGACCTACACAACCCTCTCAAAGGTTTTCTTGAAAGACTATACATAAAATAATCCAACAACAAACCAGCTGTTTGATAGAAAGCAATTACCGTGACCACGTTTATAGTTACAGAAATCTAAAAACAGCCTATGCTGGTACAAAATGATGTATGTCAGTAAAACAACTGAATAAGTATTAGATAAACAGCAGATGCATATTTAACAGGTATAAACTATGCACAAATTGACAACTGAGACTGGCCATGGACAAATAAACCAGATGGTGGTGTGTGGTGTAGAAACAAATTCAGTTTGACTCTTTGTTGTTCAGAAATTGTTATAATACTGCAAAAATATGTAACTAACTTCGCCTTCATAACAAATTAGTAGAAAGTTATGTCACGCATACAACAAAATATATGAGAAATATCGATATAATGTCAGGTTCTATACTAGAAAAATCTAATCCAAATATATGGTACTCTATATAAATTTAAGTTTGACAAATACCCTGAAGTAAACTTCAAGACTGAGATTTCAGAAAGATGAAAAAGAAAAATGGAGATGATGCTCCATATAAAAAATGATGAAGCACAAGGAGAGAAAAAAACTAATATTGCAGCATAGAAGCATTTCAAACAAGTGACTTCGAAGTTATCAAATGCACCACACATTCAGAGCATCAATTTGACAATATAAATGTAGGGTAAAAAATTATAGTAGCATGAATGAGTATTCTTACTTTACTCAACTGATTGAGCGACCTATTTTGGTTATCCTCAGAGATGTCAAAAGCTGCAGCATTGCTAGGATTAAATGCAAAATCTTGAGTGCGATGACAAACAGGAAAGGTTCCAGTACCACGATTTGCCTCCTTAAATTTGCCATGTACATCAGAATCTTCTTTACACAGCAAATCATGAGGAACGATTGGGCAAATTTCTTGCTTTGCAAACTCACTTAAATCCATAAGCCTATCCCCATCGTATGATGATACAGAGAGCCTACTTTTCATCATCCCCGGTGATTGTGAGACATTAATATCATCGGAGCCACCAACAACAAGCAAATTTTTTCTGCTTTCTGCTAAAAGTGCATCCAATCCTGGAGACAATTTCTCATAGTTATACTTGTTGGGGTTTTCACCAACAAGACTCATATCATTTGAATCACGACTTCCACTAACATTTGTGGCAGGAATGGAGGATTCGGAAATCGGCTTCTTAACTAAAGTCAATTTCATGAAACTTCCTACATTCTCATTCGTTGGAGTTTTCTCTTCAAAGGAGAGATTAACACCTGTTGGGGTCTTGAAGTCTACCCCAGATTCTGATCTAGCAAGACTACGAAAATGCATGGAAAATGCAGTTGAATCCATTGTAACATCATGATTATCATCTGAGGCTGCAGAGTCAGACAACCGGCCAGGCCTTATGAAACTGGCTGATACAGGCCCAAAGAAATTATCTTCTGAGCAACATTAAGGGAAAAAGTTAGTACTTTATCAATTCAGAAAACAAAATAAAGAAATGAAGAATGTTTGCTATTGTGATGAAGGAATTTGCACAACATCATCCTCAGTCCGAACATAACCATAATGAATGAAAAGCAAAATAGAAACTTTGGGCATTTATTAGTAAGATGATTAGTCATGCATAACTTGTAACGGGCAAGCAAAATAGATTTCTCCTTTTGGTCTGATGCAACAGTTCCACTAGCTTAAACCTCATATTTTGCCAATTATGTCTATCCAGCACAAAATTTAGAGATTTAGCTAGTGTGAATGAACTGATTAGATGTTAAGTGACGTGTATATGGTATATGAAAGGTAAATGTTATGTTTTAAGTGTGTGTAAATAAAATATGAAACTATATGCATTACCATATCAAGTAGGAGAATAAGTTAATGTTAGATGATATGCAAAAATTCTACAAAAGATCCGTCAGTAATTGCTAAATGTGTAGTAATCCCTCTTTACAATGTTCTAGAAGCGACAAAAAGATAAAATCACCAAAGGGACCTAGCTCTTTAATCTATCAGCACTCTACTGTAAATAATGATTGCTGAGGCCCTTGAGAGCATTCTGTGAGATCATGATTATGTTACAGCAGAGGAAGACGTTCTTTGTGATCAAAACATAGAAGTAGCTGCTTCTTTAAAAGAGCTAAAGCAATTGCATAGTAAATTTTGTAGAATTTTTGGCTCAAAATCTCCTATCAGAAACTAGGAGAATAACACTACTCGTTAATGCATTGAAAGGCTCTCGTCCATCCGTTGGACATGAGAGTATCACACATTCCCCATTTGGAGCAACGGACAGTAAATTTTGCAAATTAGACTTAAGAATACGTTAACTGTTATTCATTGAACCATTGAAATATCTAATTCCCTCAAAAGCTGTAAAGAGTTAATTAAGACAAACGTTAAACATGAAAACTATGCTGGAAGGCCTAGACGAGCCTCATGCTTGATAAGAAACATTAAAAAAGCAGCATCAAATAAGTAGCTGGGAAGGGAAAACATTTTTAAAAACACAAATACATTCCATAAACAAACCGAAGACACTTGCCATCATTGGAGGTGGCGGAACCAATGGTGCTACCAGGAGAAGGCGACTCCATTGGACGCAAAAATGAACTCCGCATAACCATCTCTTCATCATTATCATCATCATCACCTCCTCCGAAATCCTTTGGTTCCTTCAATTGTCCATCAAACCCTAAGTCATTACCCAAGTTGTCACCAGGATTTGCAGTGTTCGTTCGAGGGGTTTCGTTATACTCATCGTCACGGTCGAAAAAGTGAACCGACGTCATCTCTGCAAAACTCACTCGCCTGGACCGCTTCTTCTGCAGAGCCATGGTGGTGCCGCCATCGCCACCACCTTCAGAACTCTCGTTCAGCCGGTTGTTTTTGGCGTCGCTGGTGGTCGGATCCATAAAAATTTTGAGGAAATTTTTTCCCTTCGCAAGGAATTTTTTTGTTGGTGAACTGAAAAAATAATAATAATAATAGAAAATGAAATTGAGAGGGAAACGAAGAGTGGAATGAATTTGGGGCTCCGCTGGAGGGAAAGCAGATGTTTAGTCCGTATTTTTCAAAAGTGTAGTTCAGCCTCTGAAGTTTGAAGAATTTGCATATGGGCCCCTCAAAAATAGTAGCGCGATCCCTAACCTTTCATGAGATGTGCATTTGGATCCATCTACAAGTGGAGGAATCATAGTCCTTCTTTGAGACTCATTCTTTTGGAAAAATTCATTTTTAATAGTATTTTGACATCATTTCAATCACACATTATTTAATAAAATAATATTACACGTAAATTCAAAAAATTTCCTTATTTTTTAACCACACATTTCATATCAATACACTATTCAAAAATTCATTCTTCCCTAAAAAATGGGGCTCAAACAAGGACATATATCCCAACAATATATTTCATTGACAACTGAGGTCCTCTCAGACAATGTTCGTGCAAGTTGTCAATTCAATCAATTTAAGTCCCTCTTTAGTTCTCATTAAAATTATAATTCATTTGTTCTCTATTCTTGTTAACTATACATTATTCGATAAAATAATATTATACATACTTCCAAAATCTTTTTTTTATTTTTTAACCACATATTCTTTAAAAAAAAACATCGTTCCAACCATTAAAATTTCAAACAGCTAAGTTTCGATTTTCTTAACTTAAAATTCAATTCAAATGTTGAAAACAGTGATGATTTTATAGTTGTAAAATTCCTTTACTTGAGCTGAAGTGGCAAGGTGACAGGCGCGCACTTTCCCCAAATCAAAAGGATAAGGAGTAGGTACATCTAGTTGTGAATATGAATTCTAGTGTCATTTAGAAGATGTAAGTTGTTGTGTTTCTTAAAGGTTGAACCCTAATTTTGTGGATCCTCACCGCCTCGTCCCTGGAGTACCGTGGGGGAAGTAAATCGCGGGATGTGCCCCAACAGTCCAGTGAACAAGAGCTTGCACATACACTGGTGCCCACAAAGAATCTAATTTCATATCTCAAGAATCGAATCCTTACACTAAAACTGCCGGTAAGACTGAGACTAACTCACTCATGACATTTACACTACTGGATTATGCTCCAGAGGGCAAGTTCTTATGTTTCTTTTCTTTTCAGTAGACAGATGAAATGAAAGTGATGAAAATGATCGGAACAGTATTTGTCATGTTTCCCGCATATTCCTAATATTGGACCAAGTATAGGACGGGTCCCGTCCCCGTGCAAAGAATTTAAAAGGTGGAACAAGATTATAAATTCCTCATTTTCAATCTTATATTATCTATTTAAATATATTAAAAATAAAAGTTAGAGAGGATACCATACTCCTTGTTCACCACTTCAATTTACCAACAAAGAATTCTTGCCCATTTGGGATGGAACAACGCAGAGCATGGCATTTTGTCATCCTAACCAAAATTGACCATCAGTCTAATTAATTTTGAAAATTGAACATGCCTTGATTTTTCCAAAATACTAAGAGTGTAATTGATTGTCAATATTTTTCATGGAATTATTTTGATATTATTTCAAACGAGATCAAGTAGCATGATGCTTTAACGATTATATACAATAATAATTTCACAGCAAAGAGATAACGATAATGAATTGAGGGCCATTATAATTGTAAAAAAATCTTGTTGTACATCACTATTTATATAATTTTTTTGAGAGGTGTCAAAAATAAACTGAAGGAGATTTATTTTTATTTTTTTAATTTGATTGATAAGATTCTGACCCAATCAAATTTTATCACATAATTTGTTGGTAAACTAATATGTAACTTGTATGTAGAGTTATGTTGAGCATACTCATAAAATTATGTATTTATATTTCTTTCATTCCGAGTCTTTCATTGTGACCACTAGAATGTTTTTATTTTTATTTTATTTTTTTGTTTATTCATAATTGAGGAGATTCATACATTCTTTTTTTTAAAATAAAAAATAAAATTATCGACATAAGTAATATGATTTTGTATTATTTGTTCCTAATTATCTATTTTGAATTATATCACGTAAATAGTGGTTCATAATAGTTACATATTGTACGGTAGAAATAACATAATTTCGTAAAATAAATTATTTACAAAAAGTTATATATGCATATAGTTTTATATACAATTTATTTTTTCTAAAATAAAAGTAAATAAAAGTCAAATGAAATTCGATAAAAGTCCTTTAAATAAAACTCTATACAAATCTATGAGAAACTTTCATTAATTCTGTAATGATCCATAAAATCATTAAAAGCAAAACTATCATACCAAGCCGGGCATTGACCCAACCGAGGCACCAAATCATCGATTCATAGGTTGAACTTTCGCATTATTAGTCGATCCAAGGGTATTTTTATGACGGGCCAACTCAAAATGCCCTTTTTCCACTATAACCATAAAATTTTGCCATTCATCAAAATGGCATTTTGTTGAATAAAAGAAAAAAAATATCCTTAATGTTATAAAACTAAAGGGAAAAGTAGTGATGATAATGGGCCGAGCCGACTACTTGGCCCTTTAACTCACGAGCTCGGCTCGAGCTCGTGAGCACGAGCCGAGCTAGTGGCTCGTGAAAGACGAGCCGAGCTCTAGCTCGGGTCGTTGCTCAGGGGCAAGCTCGGCTCGGCCCACGAGCTTGTGAGCTCACAAGTCCACGAGTCGCTCGCTAGCTCGAGATTTTTTTAAATTTTTAAGATTTTTTTTTTTGCAAATTTGAACATTTTGGACATTTTTTTAAAAAAAATTCATATATTTTGACGAACCCACGAGCCGCTCGTGGGATTGAGCCCCATTTTACAACACTCCCCCTTTGATGATTATTTGTACAATAACTGCCTCGTTATAATCTTGTTTGATAAAAATTCAATGGAAATAAATCAAACAAAGGAAAAAGAGTACAATTATTTTGGAATACTAAAAATAAATACTACCTCATTTAAACCTTTTTAGGAAAACCCAGTGGGACAAAACTTATGTAAAGGAAAAATGTACAATTATTCCATCTGATGTTGATAACTTAAAATCTTTGAATCGACGCATTCTAATCTTTTGAACTAATTTCTTGAATGTAGATGTTGGCACTGCTTTGGTGAATAAATCAGCAACATTGTCACTTGAGCGAATTTGTTGGATATCGATTTCGTCATTCTTTTGAAACTCCTGTATATAAAAGAATTTTAGATAAATATACTTCGTTCTGTCACCTTTGATATAGCATCATCTTAGTTGTGCAATACAAGCCGCGTTATCTTCATACAAAATTGTTGGACTATCCTTTCTTGAAGTTAATCCGCACGATTCTTGGATATGATGGGTCGTGTTTCTCAACTACATACATTCTCGGGCTGCTTCATGGATTGCAATAATTTTATAATGATTTGAGGGTGTGGGTGTCAATGATTGCTTCACGAATCTCCGTGATATAGCTGTTCATCCACATGTAAATATATAACCTGTTTGTGATTTAGCTTTATGTGAGTAAGATAGATAACATGCATTTGTATATCCCACTAAAACAGATCCCAACTTTTGAGGATAAAATAATCTCAAGTCAATTGTACCCT
Source organism: Olea europaea var. sylvestris (assembly GCF_002742605.1). Classification (NCBI taxonomy): domain Eukaryota; kingdom Viridiplantae; phylum Streptophyta; class Magnoliopsida; order Lamiales; family Oleaceae; genus Olea; species Olea europaea. The sequence goes on along the minus strand of NW_019265723.1, from coordinate 500,911 downwards.
TTAAGTAACAAAAAATATGTTTAACAACATTTCAAGGTCTTTAAGGTGGTGTAGAGTTATATCTTGTAAGGAGATTTACAAAAAATGCTATATCGGATCGAGTACAATTTGCAAGATAAGTTAATACTCCAATTGCACTAAGATATGATACTTCGGGACCAATAACTTTTTCTCCATCTTCAAGTGGACGAAATTGATATTTTTTCAATTACAATCCCAATTGACATACAATAATCATCGAATACTTGTGATCTAAATTCACCAGCATTGTCAAGGCGAATAGTTTTAATTGAGTAATAGGGGAATTGCGCTCGTAATTTTATAATTTTAGCAAGTAGTATAGCAAATGCTACATTCCTAATGGAAAGTAGGCAAGCATGTGACTATCTAGTAGTAGAATCAATTAACACCATAAAATAACGAAATGGTCCACGTGGTGGTTATATTGACCCACATATATCTCCATGAATTCTTTCCAATAAAATTGGAGATTCAATATTAATCTTTGTAGTTGAAAGTCTAATGACTAATTTGCATTACAAACGAGCTACACATAGATAGTCATTAGGTAAAAGATTCTTCTGGTTCTTTAAAGGATGTCCATGTGAATTGTTTTTTATTCTACGCATCATTATAACTCCTGGATATCCAAGTCGATCCTGCCAAAGAATAAAGCATTTTGGGTCAACGAACTTCTGGTGTGTGACATTATTTGATTCAACCATTTTTATAAATGTATAATACATGCCAGATATAAGTGTATAAAATTTTTCTTTCATCTGCTTCTGATCAGATACAAAAAAGGTTATGCAAAGATATTCAGTATTATTTTCTTACATCGTCTCAATATGATATCTATTGTAGCGGATATCTTTAAAGCTAAGCAAATTTCTTCTGAATTTGCTATAATAAAGTACATCATCAATATATAATTTTGTATTATTTGGTAAAATAATACAAGCTCTTCCGGAGCCTTCAACGATATTCGACGCACCCGATATCGTGTTAACATTATTTTCAACTAATATTAAGTCCAAAAAGTA
>NW_019265723.1:468711-494414 GCF_002742605.1 Olea europaea var. sylvestris | reverse complement strand
TTTTTTTTTTTTTTTTAAGTTTCAAGTACAAAATTTTCTCTCAGATACAAAATTTAAGTTTTAAAGTTATATGCCAAATTGCCAATGTATATTTATGTCTATACATTATTTATAAAATTTTTAGTTTATTAACATTGTAAACTAATTTCTTAATATCGTGTTCACATTTTAATTTTATATAATTAGAATTTCAAAAAATAAAAAATAAAAATTACACGGTTCCCATTTTTGTCATGTGCAAACATTTTTAAGTATCAACCAAAAACTTCTGTGTATAGAAGTGTTTAATTCATTTTAACTAAAAATATAACTTCTATACATATCTATATAATAATGAATTGTTATTGAAAGTGTTAGATTTTATTACCCAAATTAGGCTGGATTTTATTGAAAAAATATTATTCACTTTATTTTACATTATTTTTTATATTATTTCCATCATTATGGTATTTTTAGGGTTAGTATGCCCCTATAAATACGTGGCTCTTCTATTTAGTTTAGGGGAACATTAATACTGAAGTTGTATTATTCGCTTCTATTGATTGTCAATAAAACGCTCTATTCCTTTGCCAATTTATTTTTTTACTTTTAATCTTGTTCTTATTTGTGCAATCATATACTTTATATTGTGTCAATAACCTCTCCAGCAAGTGGTATCAGAGATACGGTTGAGAGTTTTGTTTGAGATATCTATTGTCGATAGCAACTATAAAGTATGATATTCCGTTTTTGAATCGCAATACAAGATTTTCATTGTGGCAAGTAAAGATAAGAACAATATTGGAGCAGATGGACTTGAATGATGCATTGTTAGGGTTTGATAAGCTGCTTACAACTTGGATAACAAAGGAGAAGCGATGAAAGGATCGGAAGGCTCTTTCGCTAATACATCTTCATATTTCTAACAATATTCTTCAAGACGTATTGAAGGAGAAGACAGTTCCTGCATTATGGTTAAAACTGAAGCAACTATGCATGACAAAGAGTTTGACAAGCAAGTTGCATCTAAAGTAGAAGCTATATTCTCATCACATGGCAGAATAAGGATCTTGTCCTTGACCTTGTTGTCCTCACTGCCCACTTCGTATTCGTCGTTCAGGGACACGATTCTGTATAGTCGTGACACACTCACCATTGATGATGTTTATGGTGCTTTATTCTCAAATGAGAAGATGAAGCATCTCATTGGAGCTGGATTTAGAAATGGGAAAGCTATGGTTACTTATGGTGATCAACGAAGGGATAAGTCGAGGATGAACTTCAGCAATTAGGTCTACTTCTATTACATGAGGAAATGATATATCAAAAAAGATTGCGACAAACTGCAAGGTAGATGTAATTTCGCTGCAAATCATGGGAGGCAATCAAATCATTCGGAAGAGACAAACATTGTTGAGGGTGTTTTGGACGGCGGAGTTGTGATGTTGATTGTATGTGACATGAAATCCAAGGCTGATGAGGAGTGGATTTTGGATTCAGCTTGTTCGTTTCATATGTGTCCCAATAGGGCCTGGTTTGAAACTTATGAAAATGGTGAGGCAATGTGCTGTTGTTATGGGAAACAACAAAATCTTATAAGTTAGCTGAAATAAAAATGGATGAGATAGTAAAAACACTTTACCAGGTTCGATATGTTCCAAACTTAAGGAAGAATCCTATCTCGTTGAGTACCATGAATTCGAATGGGTACACGTTTTTTGATGGAGGTAGAATCTTGAATGTCCAAAAGGGTATCTGAGTTATACTGGAGGGACGAAAGAAGTCTCAATTGTACATCTTGAAAAGGCGCACAGAATTAGTGAAGAAACATCTAGACAAATTCAGTATCGTGATGGATATACAGTTTGGTAAAGTAGGGTTTGGCTCAGAGTCATTGAAGAACACTACTTGGGAGAGTTTGGGTGATATGGGTAAGTCCACTTTGCAACCATTGTTTGCAGTTCCATTGTGTTCATTTGATGGGAAAGGACTCATAGAGAATATTTACAATTTTGTAGATGTTGGTTTTCATGCTTTTCAGGAGCTTGAAGGTGTCATTTCTAGCAAGAGGTCTTCAGTCAAAGCACTCAGTGTAGATTCTGCTACAGGGTGTGCTTCGTCCCTGTTTGGTAAATTTTGAATTCATTGTGGAATTTTGGAAACCCGGAGTTTGGTTCAAGTATCATTTATGGATATTGTGGAAGAGGTAGAGCATTTTTCGTGAGGTGGAGAATTTTGGTTCTAAATGAGAAGATCAATTTATTTCGTTGTAGTCGAATTTACTTTTTTAGGTGAGGAAATTTTGGAGGTTTGTTCATTGTATCGGAATTTAGGTCAATATGAAAATTGTTAGATTTTGTGATCCAAATTAGGTTGGATTTTATAAAAAAATATTATTTTCTTTATTCCACGTTATTTTTTATATTATTTCCATCTTTATGATATTTTAGGGTTTGTATGCCCCAATAAATATGTGGCTCTTCTATTTAGTTTAGGTGAAGTATTATTGTCGAAGTTGTATTATTTCTCTTATTCATAAATGAATGAAACCATAGATTTACAAGAGATCTCTAGAAAAGTATAGATTAAAAAGTTCATATAATAGAAGTTATTCATATAATATTTCCACAGTAAAACAATGGCAATGCCAAAAATCCACTTTTACCATGAAAAAAAAAAGTAATTTAATATAGTTTCAATGGACATTTAACTAGTAAGCAATTTATTGTTATTTTAAATAAAGGATATATTAGTTCCTTCAGTTTTTAGAATAAAGGTTTTAGATAATTATTTGTTTTCGTTATTAAAAAATGCATGCGGTAAATACCATCCAGTTCAATTGCAAAATTTACTTATGCGACTATGATAGATTGCTTTATAAAGATATTCTCAAATCTAATTCACTTCGTATTCTCCATCTAAGTCGACAATTTAATTAAAAAATTGATAAAAATTTAAGTCAAAATTAATAATTAATTTTAATATATTTTATGGGACCAAGATTTTTATCAACTTTTTCAATCACATACTTTATTAATTTTAATCAAAATATACTAAAAAATTTTTTTTTTTTTTTTTTTTTAACAAAATCATATAGGAGCTAAATAATACCGTATAGCGTAACGAACAATAACTATCTTGTAACTATGCTTGACGCATAAATTTGACTTTAAATACCTAAGTTTGTGATTCTTAATCGTATCCTGAAATTCTAAACCAGCATGAAATTAAAATTTCCATTATATTTATATTGCATTAAATGCAAGTTTACAAAATCTTTTATTTTTGCAGATACTATGGAAGCAAATACCATTCGTCACGGTTAAGGATCCTATAAGTTGCAATCTCGAAACATTTTCACGTATTTGACTTTCAGGTTCCAACTTTGGCAAGCAACGAATGTAATTAATTATTATTTGTTTGATTATTGGACTCATTGATAAAGTAATTATTTTTTTATTAATTAAAAAATAAGGGGAAACGAGATCCAACGTTTATTTCCGCGAATTATTCCTTCGCCTACTTACCTTTTAATTAGCTCTAATTAAAATAACGTGCTTAGCGATATTATATATGATGCTAATTACGTATTTTTAAATGTTCTTGAATAAGTTGGCATCGAATTTTCAAGCTTAAAATAGAAGAAAATAAGAAAATGTGCATAATAAAGAAGAGCTTGAACTAGAAGGCAGGCACAAGTTGACATTACAAGGTGGAAAAGTTACATAAACAAGGCAAAATCTTAACATAAATTATGAGCTTGTTATATTTTGAGTAGACAAGAAGAAGAAAAATTTTATTTGATACATGGTTTTGTACTACTTAAGACTCGAAAGATTGGGCAATATGTTTTTTAAATATTTTTTCTTTAACCTCGAGGACAATGTAAAATATCATGTTACAATATTGACGAGCTATTAATACATGATACTTATGTACGTAGGATTGGACTCTACACACTACTTGTTTGATGTTGTTTTTAAATACCTATAAGCTATGAATTCCACGAAAGATATGAATAAATTATGAATAATAAGTTTTCATTCTTTTTAAATATGTGGATAAAAAGTAGATTTGATCAACTTACAATTTATTGTTGTTCAGTTCAAACACGCATGCAATAATAGATTAGATTACTAAACAATAAAATATTAAAAAAAATTATGTAAAAGTCAATAATTAAATTAACCACACATTTAATAAAATTCACAAATTTTTAACCACATATTCCTTTTTTTTTTTTTTTTTTTTATCCAAATCTACTGAAAATCTAACTTTTATTTAAACCAAATAGTGACTTATCTTCTTTTACATCCTGAGGGCCATGCAATTTACCTTACTAAAGAGCTATCAGCATATTAGCAAAGTTCAAGAATGCATGCAAATGAAGTATCTAGCCTTCATTACACAAATTTATAAATCATTCATCAAAGATGAATACTAAGAGAAATAATAATGGATCTCACAAAATAAGTGGGCAATAATTAGTAAAAAATCAGGAATGTGTAATTAAGCCCCGAGTTTTTTAGGGAAATGTGTTTTGGAATAATGATTTTTTGAAAAATATGTGATTAAAAAATATGGAAAAATGGATCTCATAAAATAAGTGGGCAATAATTAGTAAAAAATCAGGAATGTGTAATTAAGCCCCGAGTTTTTTTAGGGAAATGAGTTTTGGAATAGTGATTTTTTGGAAAATATGTTATTAAAAAATATGGAAAAATTTTGGGTTACGTGCAAAGTATTTTATTGCAAAAATGATTGAAAATGAATTTTAGAAATATATATATAAAAAAAAATGGATTTTGTGCAAATCACAGCTATAATTAATGTTTAGCTATGATTGAATTTGTAAGTCATTTATAAATTTGTGGTCAAACGGTTTCATCAGTTACCCTAATGAGTACAGTACAAGGGAATATTTTATATGCATATAATTTACTTGGATCATGAGCCATAAGTTGGCTAAGAATTATCAGAAATCTTCAACTTCAAGAAAGCTTCGAAAAGATCGCAATAAAGTTCTTTCGGCCAGTTCTTTTAGCACACCAATAAGAATAATTCTGATCTACAGCAAAGAATAAGTCGAACTCAAGTAATGAATCCTGCATCATGATTCACTGATTCACAGCCCATCTTCTTCTTCCTCTTCTACCATATTCAGACTGAACTTTTCATGGAAACTAATATGTGGCTTCCAAAAAAACAGCCTTCAAATTTGATTTTCATATTTCTTACACCTTTGGTTCTGATTTCAGTGGTTGCTTGCATAGTATTGCAGGCTCCTGAACTGATTTCTTCTCCTTCGTCGCTTTCATGGAAATCTTTTGGCTTCTTTAAGTCATATTCTTTGATTTCCTTCAAAGTAAACCGTAATAGAATTTTCAATTTAGTTGGACAGGTTGAAACTTCACCTAATGAGGGTTTATTACATCAAAAGCTGGTGGCAAATGAAAGAACTGATAATAATCAGTCTTCTCCATTTGTAAGAATTCTTTGCCCTTCTTGGGCGTTTAATATTTTTATCACCTTAAACTTTTAGATTACGTGGTTTAACAATGCTCTCTTATGTTTAAGTCTCACATCACTCAATTAAAAAATTTGTGACATTTGATGGCAAATGTGTTCACCTTAGGGCTTAACTTTCTACATAACGTGCTTCAATGGTTTGTGTAACCTAAAACGAACACAATTTTCTGGTTTGAAGGAAAAGAAAAGGGAGAAAGTAGTGATCAAGAAGTACAGCAGGGTAGAGAGGCTAGAAGCCATTTTGGCCAAAGCTAGGTCTTCTATTCAAGAAGCTGCTAGAAATAAAAGCTCGATTTCGAACCATCAAGATCCTGACTATGTTCCGCAAGGGGCTGTCTACCGGAATGCCAATGCATTTCATAGGTATTCATTTATTTTTCTTCTTTGCAACCGATGCACATACTAAGCCTTTGATGAAGTAAAATAAATCCAACTTGCAGTTGAGACAACACGACGACGATTGTCTAAATAAATATTTATGTTCCGTCTCTAATAGCTTTTAGTTTTAAAGATGGTACCCATTTATTTATTTAATTCGTCTTTAACATGCCTCTCACATGCATGCAAGATGTATGAATACTTCGATATAGTTTACAAATGCAATTTGGTTTCTTCGGAACCATCTTGAGTTTGTGGAGATGTTATTAACATATGAAAGCGATGCTTTATTTCCCTATCGTGTGAGATTATTTCCATATAATTTGATTGTGTCATTAGTATAATTATTCATTTTTGGGAAGTGTTACATGCACATAATTGCTTACATAATGGTGTCCATAATTATACATGGCATTGGATTCAATATTTAATTCAAATCTCACACTTGCACATCAACAACCGATAATTGACACATCACATTATGGATACCATTATACGCAATAATTATGTACAAATAGAATTTTCCTTCATTTTTTAGCATTTGTAACCCCATAAAATATGATCTTTCTCTTTAAATTTCATAGAGAAAAAACTATACAAATTTATATTCCCTTCAGTCACACAATTTTCATAAATCAAATCTTTTGCTTAACAGGAGCTATCTCGAAATGGAGAAGCTGTTCAAAATATATGTATACGAAGAAGGCGAACCCCCGATATTCCACGATGGCCCATGCAGAAGTATATATTCAACAGAAGGAAGATTAATCAATGAATTGGAAAGGGGAAATTTTTATAGAACGAAAAATCCAGATGAAGCCCTTGTCTATTTTCTTCCTTTCAGTGTGGTAGTAATGGTTAAATATCTGTATGAACCTGGTTCTCATAATATGCATGCTATTGGACGCACTGTTGCTGATTATATAGATACAGTTTCTGGTAAATATCCCTTCTGGAATAGAACTCTTGGAGCTGATCATTTCATGCTCTCTTGCCATGATTGGGTAAGTGAAAATATATAGGATTAATATCTTGTATAAAAGTTACATTCAAGCAAAATTTCTCTTTTAAACTTACTTAAAATTAAAGATATTACTTTTTCGAAGGAGGAGTCTTAGCGCCCGTTTGGTACTCAATAAATTACATTCCATTACATTTTATTTATCTCTCTCCTATTTTCAACTATACAATTTTTTATAAAATAATATTACATGCAAATCGAAAATTTTCCTTCTTTTTCATCCACTCTTTTTTCAAACAAATATTATTCCACCCATTTTCGTTTCTAAAAAATGGGGGCCAAACGAGGGTTTAATCTCAGCGTCAAAATAATTTGTTTGTTTTCAACTTTGACAAATAAAAAATTATTTTAAAACTCTTATTTACTTATGACTAAACTTATTAACCAAAAAAATTGCTTTTATAGAATACCAAGGAACTCAACTAGAAAAAAACCCTAGATATAAATCGAATTTGACCAGTTTTAGTAGATTTTTGTGTTTTTCGTACCCTAGAAAAAACATATTTGTGCATTTGCAACGACCACATGCCTTGAGTCGGTAACTTGTCACGTCCCTCAATCCAGAGCCCTAGCGATGCTAAGATAAGTCGTACTAAGTGCATTACACGAGCTAACGCATAGAACTTTCTCATAAAATTTACCTCTCATTCCCTTTCTAATACTAGTAAGCTCATGTTTGATAAGAATTAAAATCAAATTTTTAGTAAATTTTGATAAGAGTTGATAAAATTTAGTGATGGCAATGAGGTGGCCCACAAACCCCGCCCCACCTTGGGGGGGGGGGGGGGGGGGGGGGGACGAGGCAACTTTTTGCCCCATTTATTTTATTTATTTATTTTTACATTTTCAAAGTTTCGAATTATGTTATTATTAGAGAATAAAATATAAATTTAAAATTAGTTTTTAATGGATGAATTGTTTAGAAATAAAATTATTTTTAATCTTTTATATATATATTTTTTCCTTCACAGGGCGAGTTTGGGACGGGGCACCCTCGCCCCGCAACATGCCCTGCCCTACCAATCCGTTCGGGGCGGATTTTTTTGCCCCATTCAGGACGGAACCCCGTTGGGACAAGTTTTATTGCCATCCATAATAAAATTTGTAATTATAAAGTTGTGGGACACTGGTTAAAATTGGTTATTAACTTTGACTGTGATTGGCTAAAACTCTTTTAAATTGAGAAAATTATTGAAATTCATGACTTGTTAAAATTTCAGGGTCCTCGTTCTACATCTTATGTTCCACAATTATACAACAATTCCATCAGAGTTTTATGCAATGCAAACACTTCTGAAGGATTCAATCCTCTCAAAGATGTGTCTTTACCGGAAATCAATCTCAAGACTGGAGAATTAACCGGCCTTATAGGCGGATCCTCCCCCTCAGAAAGATCAATATTAGCCTTCTTTGCAGGCCATTTACATGGAGACATAAGGTACCTCCTATTACAGCAGTGGAAAGGGAAAGATCAAGATGTACAAGTCTATGAAGAAGTTCCAAAAAATGTTTCTTATGAATCAATGCTTAAAAAGAGCAAGTTTTGTCTTTGTCCGAGTGGGTACGAGGTAGCAAGTCCAAGAGTTGTCGAGGCCATTTACGCAGAATGTGTCCCAGTTTTGATATCTGATGGCTATGTGCCACCAATGAGTGATGTGCTTATTTGGGAGACATTTTCAGTTTTTGTGGAAGTTAAGGATATACCAAATATCAAGAAAATATTGATGGGTATATCTCAGGAACAGTATTTGAGAATGTACGAGAGGGTGAAGCAGGTACAAAGGCATTTTGTTATAAATGGACCTCCTAAAAGATTTGATCTTTTTCATATGATGATTCATTCCATCTGGCTAAGAAGATTGAACATGAGAATTCATGATTGAGGATATCCGGAGCACATTCGGCAATCCCTCGAATAAACATGATTAAGGAAAAGAGATGTGTCATCGGATATTTGTCTACTATCTTGTGCACTCCACTACATGCTTTGAAAATTCGAAGTTTAACGGAAGAATTTCGTCGTATTTTGGTTTTCTCTTCTTTTACTCTTTAGGTAACTAACAAGTGCTGAATTTTACTCAATGTCAAGAGAAATTTCTGTAATTTTTGAAAGCACAAGTCTTTGTAACTTTAATTTGAAAAAGTCTAGTTAATGCAATTGTAAAATAATTTCTAAATAAATCTATTTGCCAGAATTAGAGCATCTTTAATCGTAGTGAAATAAATCTAAATTGAAATTTAAATTTTCAAAGTGGTTGAAAATCTGAGAAATGCAGAGAAAATACAAATTGCATTTTTTTAGCAGAAAACTTTACATCCACAAGAGCAAAAAAGTGAATAACTTTTCATTGGAGTAAAATTTAAATTCAGATCCACCGAAATGTAAATGAAGATGCAAAAGTGGTCTTGACGATACTAAAATATACCCAATTTTACACTACCATTAAAAATGCTCCTATTGGTAGCATAGTTTCTAAAAGAGTTATATGACTTCGAGAAATATACTGTTGCAGCCCCAAACTTTTTCAATTAAAGCATGTGAGCCCCAATCAATTAAGTTTGAGGACAACAACTGCAAATTTCTACCCCTTTAAAAAATTAAAAATAAAAATTATATGGTTGAATATGCTCCCTGAAGAGTCCTAACAAATAGAAGTTTTACATAAGGTATATTAATTGAATGCAAATGAGTATGTAAACGTTTCTTCAATTATTTATCATCAATATATTTTCTTGTATAATGACAATGGGAAGAGTCAAGAGATCTAATTATGTTACACAAGCTAATGTACGCGATTTCATCAGATGGAACTAGTGCAGGACATTAGAGGCAGTTCAACATGACATAGCAGATACGCTGTCAATTTATGAAAAATAAATTAGGTGAATGGACATTTTAAAAATAAAATAATAAATGCCTCCCTCTAAATTAAAATTTTAGATGAGACGATTTTACAAAATAAACTAAGTAAAATTAAAATTGGGATTTATAAATGATAAATTAAGAGCCAGACTTAAAAAATCGTTGTTGTTGTTGTTGTTGATGTCTCTCGATTTCTTTAAAAGTGGTAATCCTTTTACATTTTATGATAGAAAAATGTGAAATCGAAATGTTTAATTAGTTTTCTGGCAGAAAATAGTGAGAGATTATGTGTAGGGCCCTTAAAATGCCAACTTGGTAGGCAACTTATGTAGTTCACAAAGGCAAAGAAATAGTTGATGATACTAAACACGTCTTAATGTCATTAAAATTATATTTGTGCTGCAAGTATGTGTTCATATACGAACGAAGAGTTCATTTTTCAATAATTTTCGTAAATTTAATTGCATAAATCATAATTGATTAAACAAAAAACGTACTTATGCACAAATAAGGTGACATGACATTTAGGATTCAGGTGAATTGCCAACCTTATCACAAAGTGAGAATTACATGAACCCAACTAAGGTTCTCAGAACTAACATGAAACAAATGTAGTGGGATATCTTCCAATTCGATATATAATCATGTGAAAAGTATTGAATAAAATTTATTTTTATTATGCTTAAAAAGAATGTGATTTGTTTGAGAGCTTGAAGTCAGATTGTTCAATTGACCCTAATAATCTCTGATAACAGGGGCAGAGCCAGAAAATAATTTTAGGATGGATTGAAATTTAAAATTTTTTGAATGAACTTACGCCACAAGAAATTGAGTTTTGGAGGTTATTTTCGGGACATTCACGATAAGAAGTAGACGACACTCAATGAAATAAAAAAGTTTAGATTTCTTATATTTAGATATTCCACTAAATTTTTGTGTTTTTTTTACCAAATAGAAAATCGATGCTTACCTTAAAAAATATAAACTAACCGAATCACGATAGAATTAAGCAAAAATAAATGTCCACCAATGAACATTCAAAAAATTACTTAATGAGTACTTTTTTAGTAATTTTGATAACCCATCTTTCCAAACAACCGAAAGTTTTAACAAATATTCTTTTTATTGTTGATATAGATTACTTTATAAGTAAATAAGTTTTAACACATTCTTTTTATTGTCAATATCAAATTTATAGCAAGTTATTTATTTTGATCATAATATCTATTTAGTGGTCAAAGTAAGTATTTTTTTTTTTAATAAATATGAATTAGTAATGAATGAAAACATACGTAATTCAGAAAAATATGTAGTGTCTATAACTATTAGAATAAGTAATTTAATTTTAGTTCTAATTAATACAAATTATCTGTAATAAAATTTACTTAATAATGATAGGTAAATTTTAACCAAACAAGCATTAAACAGAATATCTATTTTGACAATAAAATATTCACATTTCACGATGTCTTTAAAAAAGTAATTAATAATTGTAGTGCCTTTAAAACAATTTGAATAATTGGGCATTGAACTTGTATTGAGATTTAAATTAGAGCTGGACTAATGCTTATATCTGGGCCACAATTCTAAAATCTTTGCTTAGAAAATAATATGGATTGGGAGCATTGCTGGGCTACAACCCAACAATGCCCCCGCTACGTCCGCCTATGCCTGATACCATACTACGACTTGATGTTCAATCTTAAAATATCAATTTTATTAAGAAGAATAGTTCATGTCCTTATATTATATTTTATCTTTATTCGATATGAGGTTTATCCTTAACAGAAAAAAGAAATTTTGTGGAAGAGTACTGAACGTCCATAAGTGAATCAAATTGAATTTGAATGTGCAGGGTTCTTTTGTGCTTCAAACTCAACACATAAAACATTATAGTTGTAACGTTCTACATGTTGGCTATGAATGATTCTTTAGATGTGGCATTACAGTATATTAAAAGAGTCAATTAGGCCTTTGATAACTTTTCAAAACTTATAATATAAAGAAACAAAAAATTTTGTTGATGATATTGGCGATACGCAACCGAAACATTACTAGTGATTACACGCGATATGTTCGTAAGTAGTTATTGACGGAGGTACATCACTAATCCTCGATAATATCAGCGTTTGCCGTCGATAGATGTTGAATAATATCAATAATCATTATTAAGATTTTGGGTTTTATCTTAAAATGTCAACCTTGTTAAAAGGCGTAACCCAAACTCTTATAAATTGGTTTATGTTTTTATCTTTATTTGATGAGAGATTTTATTCCTTTACATGTTCCCCAAGTTGGTGGCTCGTTTGAATAGACCAATCTTGAAATCCGCATGCTCATTTTTGAATTGCTCACTGAAATTTAATGAACTCTAATACCATGTTAAGATTTGAGGTTCATCTTATAATGTCAACCTTATTAAGAGGAATAGTTCAAATCCTTATAAATTAGTCTATATTTTTTTATCTTTATTCGATGTTGTATTATATCCCCTAACATGTCCCTGCAAGTTAGTTGCTATTTTGAGCAACCAATTTTGAAATCCGTGTGCTTATTTTTTGAGTTTTAATCGGATCAAATTGCTCGCTAGAGTTTTATGGACCATGATACCATGTTAAAACTTGGGGCTCCATCTTAAAAGGTGAAACTCTTTATGAGGAATAGTCCAAATTTTTAGAAATTGATCGATATTTTTCATCTTTATTTGATTTGAGATTATATTTCTTAATAATCATTGACCGAATTTCCTTCCGTGATTATTTGCTCAATTAATTTTTCGCCGGTGTCATTGAAAATGTACCTCCCCGTGTTGCTTGAGTCGCCTCTAAATAAATTAAATTCCAAATCCAAACTTATCCAAGGACAATATTGGAAGACTTTGGCTCAGACGTGTAATTTAAGGGCACATGTTGAAGGTGAGGTTGGTTGAAAATATGCAGGCTAAAAATGCATTTATTGAAGTTTATTCAAAGTGTAGGAGCTTTAGCGAAGCGGAATGGAGCTTCCATGACATTGAGGATAATTTTTGAAAGCACAAGTCTTTGTAACTTTAATTTGAAAAAGTCTAGTTAATGCAATTGTAAAATAATTTCTAAATAAATCCATTTGCCAACGTTAGAGCATCTTTAATCGGGGTGTAAAATAAATCTAAATTGTGATTTAAATTTTCAAAGTGACTGAAAATCTTAGAAATGCAAAGAAAATACAAATTGCATTTTTTAGCAGAAAATTTTACATCCACAAGAGGCAAAAAAGTGAATAACTTTTCATTGGCGCAAAACTTAAATTTAGATCCACCAAAATGTAAATGAAGATGCAAAAGTGATTTTGGAGATACTAATTTATACCCAATTTTATACAACCATTGAAAATGCTCCTATTGGTAGCATAGTTGACATTAGAGATACGCCGTCAATTTAGGAAAAATAAATCAGGTGAATGGACATTTTAAAAATAAAATGATAAATGCCTCCCTCTAAATTAAAATTTTAGATGAGACGGTTTTACAAAATAAACTAAATAAAACTAAAATTGGGATTTATAAATGACAAATTAAGAGTCGGACTTAATAAATTGTCGTTGTTGTTGAAGTCTCTCGATTTCTTTAATAGTGGTAATCCTTTTACATTTTATGATAGAAAAATGTGAAATCGAAATGTTTGGTTACGTTTTCTGGCAGAAATAGTGAGAGATTATGTGTAGGGCCCTTAAAATGCCAAAACTTGGTAGGCAACTTATGTAGTTCAAAGGCAAAGAAATAGTTGATGATACTAAACACGTCTTAATGTTATTAAAATTATATTTGTGCTACAAGTATGTGTTCATATACGAACGAAGAGTTCATTTTTTAATAATTTTCGTAAATTTAATTGAATTAATACATGAATAAATCATAATTCATTAAACAAAAACGTACTTATGCACAAAAAGGTGACATGACATTTAGGATTCACGTGAATTGCTAACGTTATCACAAAGTGAGAATTACATGAACCCAACTAAGGTTCCTAGAACTAACATGAAACAAATGTAGTGGGATATCCTCCAATTCGATATATAATAATGTGAAAAGTACTGAATAAAATTTATTTTTATTATGTTTAAAAAGAATGTGATTTGTTTGAGAGCTTGAAGTCAGATTGTTCAATTGACCTTAATAATCTCTGATATCAGGGGTTGAGCCAGAAAATGATGTTAGGATGGATTGAAATTTAAAATTTTTTTAAATGAACTTACGCCACAAGAAATCAAGTTTTGGAGGTTATTTTCGTGACATTCACGATAAAAAGTAAACGACACTCGATGAAATAAAAAAGTTTAGATTTCTTACATTTAGATATTCCACTAAATTTTTGTATTTTTTTTTTTACCAAATAGAAAATCGATGCTTACCTTAAAAAATATAAACTAACCGAATCACGATATAATTAAGCAAAAATAAATGTCCACCAATGAACATTCAAAAAATTACTTAATGAGTACTCTTTTAGTAATTTTGATAACCCGTCTTGCCAAACAACTGAAAGTTTTAACAAATATTCTTTTTATTGTTGATATATATTACTTTATAAATAAATAAGTTTTAACACATTCTTTTTACTGTCAATATCATATCTATAGCAAGTTATTTATTTTGATCATAATATCTATTTAATGGTCAAAATAAGTATTTTTTTTTTTATAAATATGAATTAGTAATGAATGAAAACATACATAATTTAGAAAAATATGTAGTGTCTATAACTATTAGAATAAGTAATTTACTTTTAGTTCTAATCAATACAAATTATCTGTAATAAAATTTACTTAGTAATGATAGGTAAATTATAACCAAACACGCATTAAACAGAATATCTATTTTGACAATAAAATATTCACATTTCACGATGTTTTTAAAAGAGTAATTAATAATTGCAGTGCCTTTAAAACAATTTGAATAATTGGGCATTGAACCTGTATTGAGATTTAAATTAGAGCTGGGCTAATATTTATATCTGGGCCACAATTCTAAAATTTTCACTGAGAAAATAATATGGATTGGGAGCATTGCTGGGCTACAACCCAGCAATGCCCCCCACTACCTCCGCCTATGCCTGATACCATACTACGACTTGATGTTCATTCTTAAAATATCAATTTTATTAAGAAAAATAGTTCATGTCCTTATATTATATTTTATCTTTATTCGATATGAGGTTTATCCTTAGCAGAAAAAAGAAATTTTCTAAAAAGAAATTTTGTGGAAGAGTACTGAACGTCCATAAGTGAGTCAAATTGAATTTGAATGTGCAGGGTTCTTTTGTGCTTCAAACTCAACACATAAAACATTATGGTTGTAACGTTCTACATGTCGGCTATGAATGATTGTTTAGATGTGGCATTGTAGTATATTAAAAGAGTCAATTAGGCCTTTGATAACTTAAAACTTAAAGAAACAATAAATTTTGTTGATGATATTGACGATATGCAACCGAAACATTACCAGTGATTACATGTGATATGTTCGTAAGTAGTTATTGAAGGAGGTACATCACTAATCCTCGATAATATCAGCTTTTGCCGTCGATAGATATTGAATAATATCAATAATCATTATTAAGATTTTGGATTTTATCTTAAAATGTCAACCTTGTTAAAAGGCGTAACCCAAACTCTTATAAATTGGTCTATGTTTTTATCTTTATTCGATGCGAGATTTTATTCCTTTATATGTTCTTCAAGATGGTGCCTCGTTTGAATAGACCAATCTTGAAATTCACATGCTTATTTTTGAATCGCTCGCTGAAATTTAATGAACTCTAATACCATGTGAAGATTTGGAGTTTATTTTATAATGTCAACATTATTAAGAGAAGTAATTCAAATCATTATAAATTAGTCTATATATATATATATATTTATCTTTATTCAATGCTGGATTATATCCCTTAACATGCTCCTACAAGTTAGTTGCTATTTTGAACAATTAATCTTGAAATTCGTGTGCTCATTTTTTTTGAGTTTTAATCAAATCAAATTGCTCATTAGAGTTTAATGAGCTCTAATACAAGGTTAAAACTTAGGGCTCTATCTTAAAAGATTAAACTTCTTAAGAGGAGTAGTCTAAATTCTTATAAAGTGGTCTATATTTTTCATCTTTATTTGATGTGAGATTATATTTCTTAATAATCATTGACCTAATTTCCTTCCGTGATTATTTGCTCAATTAATTTTTGGATCATACTTAGGGTACATAATGTCCATTATGTCCAAGTAGAGCAAGCCTTAATTTTTCGCCGGTGTCATTGAAAGTACCTCCTCGTGTTGCTTGAGTAGCCTCTAAATAAATTAAATTCCAAATCCAAACTTATCCAAGGGCAATATTGGAAGACTTTGGCTCAGACGTGTCATTTAAGGGCACACGTTGAAGGTGAGATTGGTTGAAAATATGCAAGCTAAAAATGCATTTATTGAAGTTTATTCAAAGTGTAGGAGCTTTAGCGAAGCGGAATGGAGCTTCCATGAGATTGAGGAAAATAATATAATGTCATGGGACAAAATGATTGGTGGATCAATTTATAATAGTCGTGATAAGAAATTACTTCACATTTTTTAACGAGTTAGTGAAAATGGATCAAGTGCCAAACGAGTTCACTTTTTAGAAGGGTTAAATTTGTACGATATTGTTATTACTTTACATTAAAGAAATGTTAATTGAGCCTTTGACACATAAAAATATATTTCGTCAGCGATATCGACAACTTACGACTTATGATATGTGATCGAAGCACTATCGTGAAATCCGTCATCATAACTAGCAACATTTCCATCAGAAGACTTCAGATCATATATCGGACTTGGTACCCTCCCATTCCTATACTTTCATCCCGGCATATACATGTTTGGGTGTGCTTAAAAGCACATTTTTTGGCAACTTGTAAGCCGATGCTTTTATGAACTTTTACTCTTCTAAGGTACTTTTAATGTCCTCCCAATTTTTCAAAAGATTCCTCACAAGTACCATCAACTTTATCACAAATGAGTTCAATTGACTTATTTATACTTCCACCTCCTTTAGATGGACGCTAAGATATGTTTGATCTTACAATTCGAATTATGCAGCCGGACTATTCTACATAGACTATCTTCTGATTTTTCGAGATAATCTTGAAATTGTTAAAATATGCTCCACCGTCTAGGAGCCCAACGAAGAGAATTTTGTATCGGAAGACACGGATGACGAATTAGATAAAGAAGAAGATATTGAATTGGAATCTAATAAAGAGTTAGATATGATTTAAGTTCATATACTATTTATTTACTATTTCGTATTTAAATTTGAAACTTATTTTTTTGTTGGAAACTTTGAAAAAAATGTATAAAGTTCCTATAAATCTATTTTAAATGTTTAGTAAGTATTATTTTTAATTATTAAATAAATTTTTGATTTATTAAAAATTAAAATAAGAAAATGTCTTTTTACGCCTAAACCTCACCGAAGCTTGCGTAGCTCATAGTTTGGCTTACAAGCATCGCCACACATTACGCCCTTTAGAATACTGCTTAGGACATGAAAAATAAGAGAATTAAAAATATCGTCTGCACTTCATACTCACCTTCTCAATGTGAATTAAATTTATCTCGGCACTCTCCGCCAAAATAACATATAACTCCTATGGTGTGCTTATCTTGGGTACCAAAACATTTGTTGTAAAAAAAAAAAGGTGTATATCACTATAATATTTTCCCGATGCCTTTTCTGCCCTTGATTCCGACTTGGTGAACTCAGGTTAATTTGACCTTAGTCGAGCTTAAGCGAGCCTTTACTACAACATTGAATGGTTTCCATACATAAACTTCTTGACTTAGCTCACGAGGTGTAGCTGCTGCCTCTTATGAAGTCGTGCCTATTGTTAATGTTTGGGTTGGTTCACCATTTCTTGGGGCTTTATTAAACTTGAAATGATTGAAGCCCCAAATATGTGTAAAACCGTGTTTTTTGAAGATTACGTTTTATGCCTCTTATGGGTTGGACTGTGCCGTACACGTGACACAGCCCCAACCCTTGGATAAACTGGTTCATATAGATAGATATTTACTTGGCTCTTGGTCTTCAGAAGCGGCTGCATGGTTTTTCAGTTTCTAGAATTCTCTTTTCTCTCTCTTTGCTTGAGGGTTTCTTCTTCATGTTCCTTTCTCTCTGTATATTGTAACCTTGAATCTTAGTGTTGTAATCTCTTATTTGGTAGAAAAGGAAGGTTTGAGTGATCTTTGTGAGATCTCTGAGAGAATATTGTGTGAAAAAAGAGGCTAGAATAAGCTCGAAGAAATCTCTGATTTCTTCGAACATTTTGTACTGGTTTCTTTGTGAAAATTAGTGGAATCGAGCATAACTCTTGATTGAGGCTCAACGGGTGACTAGGTCGCAAAATTGAATATCCGGGCTCCATTTTGGGGCAAAAACATATGTGGTGTTTCTCGATTTATGTTTTCTGCAATTTATTTTCTGTAACAAATTTTCAAATTACAAAATAATGTAACTCTGGGACCAACACCTATTAATCCTTGGTTCGAACTATGACTACAAATTGGCTAAGTATCACCTTTGTCATACTATTTCAAGCTATAATCCAGTCGTTTTCTTCACCTTTCTAATGACAATTGCATCTTACATTGCCAATGTATTTTTGCCATGTTTGGTTGGTGGATCTCAAAGTACAGGTGGAATTTTGTGTTAGTGACCATTAATGTTAATTAGACGAGTAGGGTTTTTTCTCATCTTGAGAGATTTCAAAATTACCTTCTCCAGGCCAATTTCCTTTATTAAGTGAATTAATTTTGTCCCACATCTTCTAGCTATTAAAAAGTGCACAAAAAGAACTAGTTATTGTTTTGTGACTGTTACAATTTTTTACATAGTGGAATCTCTGTCTTTTACTGCTCATGATTTTTCCCTAGTTTTAAAAATTTCATGTAAATTCTTATGTTCTTGTTCATGTTATTGTCTTTTTTTTTTCTTCGTTCTTCTTAATGTTTTCTTTTCAGAGACTTATGAAGACGAATCAATAATTAATCTAGATTCCCAACAAAAGAATTTGGTTTCAAGTTAGGAAAAACTTTTTAGATCAAACAAAGTAAATATGTCTCATAAAAAATTAGATTGAAAACTGAATCCATATATTAACAAGAAAAAAAATATATAGTCCACTTCCACTAGTCTGTAAAATAGAGGTGTGTACATAAAGTAGGAATTTGTTGTACACCGGGGTTGACACTCTGGTGTACACTCTCCTTACAAGAGAGGCGCACACTCCCAATAAAAAAAAGTGTGGAGCTCTCTCTTGTGAGGAAAGTGTACACCATAGTCTCAACCCCGATGTATATATAGCAAAACTTTATAATGTATCCATTAACTAGAACTTGATGAGATGGTCAAGTCCAGGTTGATATGAGTGTGGCTACTAGAGTGAAAAATGGGGAGGTCTAAACTATTACTTGAGGCAGTAAATTCAGAGATTAAATGATTTTCTAAATGCCAAAAGTTTCTTTCATTTTTGCATACACCAAACTCTTCTTTTGTCATGTCTCTAGTTGAGCTTCCTTTGATTGTATCCTGCAAGCATATACTCCTTATCATGAACTTTTTCATAAGTTTCCATTAAAGTTAGCATATATGTATGCATATTAACATAATAACATATAGAGAATTTGGCGTCTATAATTCTTATTTTATACTCGAAACAACTCTCCATTCAATTATTTTGATATTTTGGTCGTCGACCCACCCTTCAAATTTTGACATATTGCCAATTTCGTCCAAAAATCTGTTAACCAGTGGATGATTTATTGTTTCTTTTGAGTATAGAGTAGGAATGCAAGTGATTAATCTTTTGTTTAATTTAAGGTGAGGATGTAATTGTTATTTATATTTAAAAAAATATTTACATCTTTTGAGAGCATATGGCGAGTCATAAGAACCCAAAAGCTATGAAAAATTAAACTCAAATGTCAAGAAAAATTGATCAAAAATTAGAGTACTCGTTTTGAATATAAAACAGAGAGATGCTGGCCGTACAGGCTCCTCACACATGTATGGGGTGGGTGATTTTTTTTTTTCATTTTTGAATAATCACCCCTCCTCCCGGCCCAACCACCTTCCCATGTGAGTGGCCAAACAAGGCCTGTACAGCCAGCAAAATTCTATAAAACATGAAGTGTAGTTGAAAACTTCTCTGTCCCGCAATTTTCTCCCCTTCCTTTCACCCCATCACACTTAGCCTATGTTTGAACCCCATTTTTTCTTGAAATGAGTTTTGTAATAGTGAATTTTGGGAGAATTGTAGTTAAAAAGTAGGAAAATATTTAAAGTTTTCCTGTAAAAATTTTCATTGTGAAAATTTGTGATTGAAAACAAGTTTATAGAAAAATGAATTTTAAATAATGGAGATCAAACAGAGGTTGGATGTGCATGTAGGCACACTCATGCTCCTTTGCTATTCGCTTATAGTGCATGTTCAATCTCCAGTATTAAATGTACTCAAGATTCAAGAACATTTTAATTTTTTTTTATTAATATTATTTATTCGAACTCATCAACATGCCAATTTAAGACAAATATGGGGAGTTACCTCGTAATCATGGTGAAATGAATCGTTTTTGTCTTTGGAGCTCTTAGAATGCTCATGATTGGCAAGTGATTGCACCTTTTTGTTAAGTGGCCGTTCTCTCAATTCTTTGGAAATGTGTCTGCAAAATTGTTTCTAATGAATTAGAATCCGTAATAGAAATATGCATGCATATTTTCTCGTACAAAATAAGTGTTGACATATTATATAATCTGTTAAACAATCCAAAGAAAATAAAGTGCACAAAAAGAACTAGTTATTGTTTTGTGACTGTTACAATTTTTTACATAGTGGAATCTCTGTCTTTTACTGCTCATGATTTTTTCCTAGTTTTAAAAATTTCATGTAAATTCTTATGTTCTTGTTCATGTTATTGTCTTTTTTTTTTCTTCGTTCTTCTTAATGTTTTCTTTTCAGAGACTTATGAAGACGAATCAATAATTAATCTAGATTCCCAACAAAAGAATTTGGTTTCAAGTTAGGAAAAACTTTTTAGATCAAACAAAGTAAATATGTCTCATAAAAAATTAGATTGAAAACTGAATCCATATATTAACAAGAAAAAAAATATATAGTCCACTTCCACTAGTCTGTAAAATAGAGGTGTGTACATAAAGTAGGAATTTGTTGTACACCGGGGTTGACACTCCGGTGTACACTCTCCTTACAAGAGAGGCGCACACTCCCAATAAAAAAAAGTGTGGAGCTCTCTCTTGTGAGGAAAGTGTACACCATAGTCTCAAACCCGATATATATATAGCAAAACTTTATAATGTATCCATTAACTAGAACTTGATGAGATGGTCAAGTCCAGGTTGATATGAGTGTGGCTACTAGAGTGAAAAATGGGGAGGTCTAAACTATTACTTGAGGCAGTAAATTCAGAGATTAAATGATTATCTAAATGCCAAAAGTTTCTTTCATTTTTGCTTACACCAAACTCT
Source organism: Olea europaea var. sylvestris (assembly GCF_002742605.1). Classification (NCBI taxonomy): domain Eukaryota; kingdom Viridiplantae; phylum Streptophyta; class Magnoliopsida; order Lamiales; family Oleaceae; genus Olea; species Olea europaea. The sequence goes on along the minus strand of NW_019265723.1, from coordinate 473,096 downwards.
TCTTTTGTCATTTCTCTAGCTGAGCTTCCTTTAGTTGTATCCTGCAAGCATATACTCCTCATCATGAAATTTTATCATAAGTTTCCATTAAAGTTAGCATATATGTATGCATATTAACATAATAACATATAGAGAATTTGGCGCCTATAATTCTTATTTTATACTCGAAACAACTCTGCATTCAATTATTTTGATATTTTGATCGTCGACCCACCCTTCAAGTTTTGACATATTGCCAATTTCGTCCAAAAATCTGTTAACCAGTGGATGATTTATTGTTTCTTTTGAGTATAGAGTAGGAATGCAAGTGATTAATCTTTTGTTTAATTTAAGGTGAGGATGTAATTGTTATTTATGTATAAAAAAATATTTACATCTTTTGAGAGCATATGGCGAGTCGTAATAACCCAAAAGCTATGAAAAATTAAACTCAAATGTCAAGAAAATTGATCAAAAATTAGAGTACTCGTTTTTAATATAAAACAGAGAGATGCTGGCCGTACAGGCTCCTCACACATGTATGGGGTGGGTGAATTTTTTTTTTTTTTCATTTTTGAATAATCACCCCCCCCTCCTCCCGGCCCAACCACCTTCCCATGTGAGTGGCCAAACAAGGCCTGTACAGCCAGCAAAATTCTATAAAACATGAAGTGTAGTTGAAAACTTCTCTGTCCCGCAATTTTCTCCCCTTCCTTTCACCCCATCACACTTAGCCTATGTTTGAACCCCATTTTTTCTTGAAATGAGTTTTGTAATAGTGAATTTTGGGAGAATTGTAGTTAAAAAGTAGGAAAATATTTAAAGTTTTCCTGTAAAAATTTTCATTGTGAAAATTTGTGATTGAAAACAAGTTTATAGAAAAATGAATTTTAAATAATGGAGATCAAACAGAGGTTGGATGTGCATGTAGGCACACTCATGCTCCTTTGCTATTCGCTTATAGTGCATGTTCAATCTCCAGTATTAAATGTACTCAAGATTCAAGAACATTTTAATTTTTTTTTATTAATATTATTTATTCGAACTCATCAACATGCCAATTTAAGACAAATATGGGGAGTTACCTCGTAATCATGGTGAAATGAATCGTTTTTGTCTTTGGAGCTCTTAGAATGCTCATGATTGGCAAGTGATTGCACCTTTTTGTTAAGTGGCCGTTCTCTCAATTCTTTGGAAATGTGTCTGCAAAATTGTTTCTAATGAATTAGAATCCGTAATAGAAATATGCATGCATATTTTCTCGTACAAAATAAGTGTTGACATATTATATAATCTGTTAAACAATCCAAAGAAAATAAAGAAGAAAAAAAGGAGGAGGCTAGGGTTTCATTGATACTACATTAATTAATTGAATGCTAAAAGATGATTTAACCTAAATACAAAGAGAATATATATAGGCTAAACAAAGGAAACTAAAAAGGACTATTCTACCCTTAATAAATAATAAATAATCATATATTTCTTAGCATCTCCCCTCAAACTCACGATGCGGCAGCTACAAGTATCGAGAGTTTGCCAACTAGAAAAAGAAAACGAGAAATAGAATGCGACTTGGTAAAAAAATCTGCAAGCTGCAAAGAAGAAGAAACAAAGGGCAAAGTAATTGTGCCATGCTTGAGATGATGACGAGTAAGATGACAATCGATCTCAATGTGCTTAGTTCGTTCATGAAAAATCGAGTTGTGAGCAATCTGAATAGAACTTTGGTTGTCGCAATACATAGGAGTGGGATGAGAAAGAAAAACTCCCATATCTGCAAGTAACCAACGTAACCAAACAATCTCTTTAGTAGTAGATGCCATAGCACGATATTCTGCTTCGGTGGAAGATTGAGAAACAATAGATTGTTTCTTGCTTTTCCAAGAAATAAGAGAATCACCCAAAAAGATACAGAAACCAATAACAGACTTACGATCTGTGGAATCACTGCCATGATCAGCATCAGAGTATGCACGCAGCTCCAAGGAGGAGGTGGATGGAAGTAACAGATTCTGAAAGATTGTACCCCGAAGATATCGCAAAATGCGAAGAACAGCTGCCCAATGAACTGTAGTGGGAGAAGCAACAAACTGACTAACAATATGAACAGCATATGCAATGTCTGGACGAGTAATAGTGAGATATACCAAGCTCCCCACAATAGTACGGTATAAAGTAGGATCTGACAAACGTAAACCGTCAGAAGAAGAATACTTCGCGTTAACCTCAATTGGAGTATCAACAATCTTATTATCAGTAGGTCTTACCCGCTCAAGAATATCTGCAACATATTTCGACTGAGAAAGAAGATAACCTCTGGGTGAGAAGGCTACCTCAACACCCAAGAAATATCGTAGAGAACCCAAATCTTTCATTTCAAACTGTCTAGCTAACTCTGTCTTCAAAACTAAAATACCATCAATATCATCATCAGTAATAATCATGTCATCAACATATAAAGATAGAATGATACGACCTGCATCAGTGCTCTTAACAAAAAGAGCAGAATCATGATTACTAGAAGTAAATCCAAGGGAAGAGATCACAACAGAAAATTTCTCAAACCAAGTACGAGATGCTTGTTTGAGACCATACAACGCTTTCTTGAGCTTGCAAACTTACCCAGAATCATGTGAAACACCAGGAGGGGGTGCCATATAAACCTCTTCTTGAAGATCTCCATTCAGGAAGGCATTTTTAACATCAAGTTGAGAGATACGCCACTGACGAACCGAAGATACTGCAATAAGAGTACGAATAGTAGTCATTTTTGCAACAGGAGCAAATGTCTCCTCATAATCCATACCATACTGTTGAGAGTATCCCTTTGCAACCAACCTAGCTTTGTATCGCTCAATTGACCCATAAGAATTAGTCTTGATCTTATACACCCAACGACAACCAACAACACTCTTACCAGAAGGTAACGGAACCAAATCCCAAGTACCAGTCTTATGTAAAGCAGAAAGTTCCTCATCCATAACTTGCTGCCAAAGAGAATCAAGAATTGCCTCTTTATAAGAAGAGGGCTCAGAGAGACAATGAATAGAAGCTAAAAAGGTAGAAAATGATGAATAATAACAAGAATAAGCAAAATCTGGTAACTTTGTAGACTTACGAATGCGTATGGATTGACGTAGAGGCGGATCCACAATCTCAGATGGAGCTTAAGGGACCGTAGGAGAAGAGGACGCTTCAGGTGTGCCGGAGAGTAAAGTGTCAGTACTTGCGGAATGACTAGTACGAGTTGGTTGTAAAGACAACGGGGTAGGAACATGAGAATGGACATTTGAAGTAGTAGGCTCCTGAGAAGACAAACTATCAGGATTGTCAGAAAAAGGATCTATACGAATAAGATCAGATCTAATCAGACTATGAGTAGTTGATGGAATAGAAAAGAAAGGTATATGCTCGAGAAAAACAAAATGACGAGACACATAAAGTTTCTGAGTTATTGGATCAAAACAACGATACCCCTTTTTACCTTCACCATAACCAAGAAAGACACAAATTGTAGATCGAGATGACAACTTATTGCGTTCTACATAAGGACGAAGAACAAAACAAGTATAACCAAAAACTCTAAAGAGAGAATAATCAGGGGTATACCCATACAACTTTTCGAAAGGAGAAAACCCTGAATTATGAGAAGATGGAATTGTATTAATCAAACCTACAGCAGTAAGAACAGCTTCACCCCAAAACACACTAGGGACAGATGCAGACAACAAAAGAGAACGAGCAGTTTCAACAATGTACCTATGTTTTCTTTCAGCAACACCATTTTGCTCAAGAGTATCTGTACACGAAGTTTGGTGAATAGTTCCATCTAAAGCAAGCAGCTCACAAAATTTATTAGAAGTGTATTCCCCACCCAAATCACACCTAAAACATTTGATAACAGCAGAATGTTGAGTTTTAACAAGAGCACGAAAGGCTAAGTATATCTCAAAAAATTCAGAACGATGTTTCATTAAATAAACCCAACAATAACGAGTGTGATCATCAATAAAAGAAACATAATATCGAGACCCTCCTTTTGTGGCAACAGGAGAAGGTCCCCATATATCAGAATGAATCAAATCAAACGGAGAAGAAGAAACATAAATACTTCAATTAAAAGGTAAAGTTGAAAATTTTGCCAGTTTGCATGCACTACAATCAGAAATATCACAAGGGTGTAAATTTCCTAAAACCCCTGTAGAAGCTAAAATCTCAAACGAGACGACGAAATATGACCTAGACGAGAGTGCCATAAATAAAAACTAGAAGAAGAAGGACTCAAACGAAACGAAGACAAATCAACACTAGTAGCGGCAGCAGCAACTGGCACTTTTAGCTCATCCAAAATATATAGTCCACCCTTCCTACGGCCTGTCCCAATCAGCTTCTGAGACTGCAGATCC
>NW_019265723.1:430371-468533 GCF_002742605.1 Olea europaea var. sylvestris | reverse complement strand
CAGATTGCAGAAATACCAGATTTAACAGATTGCAGAAATACTAGATTTAACAAATTGCAAAAATACCAGATTGCAGAAATACCAAAAATACTAGTTGGATCCGCGAAAGCTGTGTTTGAGATTAAGTTTTGTCCCATGAAATCTGGCTCTGATACCATGTTAAACAATCCAAAGAAAATAAAGAAGAAAAAAAGGAGGAGGCTAGAGTTTCATTGATACTATATTAATTAATTGAATGCTAAAAGATGGTTTAACCTAAATACAAAGAGAATATATATAGGCTAAACAAAGGAAACTAAAAAGGACTATTCTACCCTTAATAAATAATAAATAATCCTATATTTCTTGACATAATCAAATAAAAGAATACAATAGCAAATGCAATATCAAGACAAAATTTACGCGATTCAAGAATATGCCTTTATTCATGGAGATAGATCCCAAAAGACTAGCCAAGTCGAGTGAAAAAAGGTAGATAATCAATCAAGCCCGAGTCTTGGACAACTTATCAATAAGAGTCTATCTCACATATAGAAAGCTCCTATTTACTTGAATTTTAAGTTAAAATCAACAATTAATTTTAGTCATTTATATAATATTTTCAATTTATGCATAATATTGTTTAGTTTCCTTCTAGTGTAGGTTTCCTTGTTTGTTTACTCTTCTTGTAATATATAAACCTAAGCATTCATTAAAAACATAATTCTTTGGTGGCTCAATTATTTTCTTCTTCCTCTTCCTCTTTTGTTCTTCTCGTCTACATGTTTGATTCGCCATGTTTAATTATATGTTGTCATGGTATCAGAGCCTAAATTCGTGCATTGAAATTGTTTCTTTCATCCATTCATTTTCACACCATTTGTGCAATTGAAAAATATAACCTTACAACTAAAAAACATAAACCTGCCCTTGTTTCTTACATAGAACCACCTCCTTTTTTCACTCTAACTCATGGACGCAATCTCAGTTCAGAGATTGGTGACCGTATTTGGGGTCATGGTGACGAGAGAAATATCCTTGACTAACGCGTGTAGCATTGTGCGAGACACTCCGGCGGCGATTAAACCAACACGTCGAAACACACAGTTGGCCTGTGAGAGCGGGTGGAACAATTTTTGCAAAGCTTCAACGAGATGGTGTATTTATACTATATTTACGAGCACTGTGTGATATATTTTCAAGGTAGTTTGTAACCGTGCATTGATTGTTGTGTGAGTCTAGTTATTTGTTATTAATTGTTGTTTATTTGTTGATTTCATAATGGCAATTGAAAGGGATGATATGCTTCGATCCATTAGTGTTAGATTAAATAGTAAAAATTACTCATCTTGGAGTACCGTGATGAGGAACTTTTTAGAGGGAAAAAGATTGTGAAGTTATGTTAAGGGAAGAATTATGTGACAGAGTTAGATAATTGGGTGTTAAAACATTGCGATAATTCTCACTTGGATTCATAATTCTATTAAGCAATCCATTGGTACGCGGTTGGCGAAGTTTGAAACAACAAAGGAAGTTTGGGTTCATTTTTCAGAAGTTATACATCAAGTTTAACTTTGCAAAATGGTATCAATTGGAGATTGATATACGTGCTTTACAAAAGAAGAATATGAGCATTCTCGACGCTGCCATGAATTCAAAGAATTAGCGAGATTGAAAGCATAGGAAGAATATATTACTTTTGGAGAGGAGTAGCCATTAGTTCACTTTTTTATGGCACTTTACAGTCATTTTGAAGGACTTAGAGGCTCTATCTTGCATCGCATTGCACTGCCTTCAATTGATTCAGTGGTTAGTGAACTTGTAGCAGAAGAAACACGTTTGAAATCATTTGCAGGAGAAGTATCTTTTCTTTCATGTAGCACCTTAGTGTTGGTTATACCTTCTCGATCATCCACACAAAATCAAAACAAAATGCAGGTTGCTAGTAATGAGTGTAACTTTTGCAAATAGAAGGGACATTGAAAGTCTCAATGTCGTAAGCTATTGAAGATGCAGTAGCCACAAGTGCAATAACGATCCTATCATACCAATGCTAACATAGTTGCCACCATGCCATCTAGTGACTTATCTATACTTGGATCACCACCTTCCTCCAATCCCATTTTGACTGAATTAGCGAAGCAATTTCAGAAATTCTTAGCTCCATAGCCATGTACTATGTCAGCCTTTAATTATATAGGTTTGTCATCTCAAAGTCACTCAGGTATTTCTTCCTTATGGATATTCGACTTCAGTGTTTCCAAACACATGTCGTCTAACTCAAAATTATTTAATGACTCGTGTCCTTTTAACTCGTCTATATCTATTATGACTGTGATGGCAAACCATTGCCTTTAACAGGTATTGGTTCTGTTAATACATATAATCTATCACTTTCAAATGTCTATTGTATTCCATGAGCGCACAAGCCATATTGAGATTGACGGTCATCTGGTTCGCCATTATATGCAGAATGGCACTATATCCGCTACCTTTTGTTTTTTATGATTGCAGCTTGCGGACTTCTTTACAAAGTTTCATCCAGTTCATCGTTTTCGCTTCTTGCTTAACAAACTCTCTTTGATTCTTACTATAGCATTGTGAGTTAGCGGGAGATGTTAGTCTTATATAACATTTTTAATTTATGCATAATATTATTTAGTTTCCTTCTAGTGTAGGTTTCCTTGTTTCTTTACTCTTCTTGAAATTTATAAACCTAATTATTCATTAAAAACCTAATTTTCGGTGGCTCAATTATTTTCTTCTTGTTCTTCTCCTTTGTATGTGATTATATGTTATCACATAAAACTTTTAATCACATTTATCAAAATCTACTGAAATTCTAAGTTTAATTCCCACCAAACAAGGGCATAACATAATAATCTTAACTAAGGGATAATTATAAACAGTAGATGAGTTAACTACAGTAGTCCTGCTAGAACTAATCACAAGCACGACCCATTGATTATCAGTAATGCCATCGATCATTGAGTGAATTATTCAAATGGTCACTGAACTTTATAAAAGGTTTCCACGGGATCATTGAACTTTAAAAATCATCCAATTTATTATTGAATTTTGCAAAAGATTTTTACGAGATCACTGAACTTTAAAATCACCTAATTTATCACTGAACTTTGCAAAAAGTTTCTCAAGGGTCATAAATTCAGTGGCCCCCGTGAAAACCTTTTGCATAATTCAGTGATGAATTGAGTGATTTTTAAAATTCAATGACCTCATAAAAACTTTTTGCAAAGTTCAATGACCATTTGGATAATTCACTCATCGATCATCAAACTCTACAAAGTGTAATAAATGTTGAAGTTCAGTGACCAACACACGATATTAATTCCTTGAAAGTTCAGTGACAACACACTTTGTTAAATGACACTAAATTATGGTTTTCAATAACTTCAAAGAATCTTAATAATAGTGATATATTTAGTATATTTATTTTAAGTGTTAAAACCATACATTTTACTTAATTAAACGAAAAACAGGACCAGTTTAATTATGTTTTTATGAAATCATGATATATTTATATTGTGCTTACCGCAGTTGGAACCAACTGGTGTTCTCTTTATGGTAGTTCTCCATGGTTAAAACTATGTTCAAAGAGGTAGTTCCATTCATTCTTCTGTACAACTGACCAGAGGATTTAAATAAACTATAATTAATAAAATCCAAGCCCAAAAGCAATGAACAAGTAAATATGCATACTTTTGTTTATGTTCATATGCAAACTTTTTAAATATGTATATATGTTTGGAATAGATTCCATTTTGAGATATCTCACCAAAGCGCCTTCTACTTCTAATAGGCCATGAAAGATCCGCCCGATTTTGATTTGCCATTTATTACTCTCTCAAAAATTTTGACTTCAAATTGTTCATTTGAAAAAATGAAAACCCTCATGGATTTATTGGTGCTGCACTTTTTTACTTGGCACTTCTTATATTTAAAGTAATTTGTGTACCGATGGAATAACTAAGTCATAATTCATTGGTTGAAAAGTTCACATAGTTACAAATAAATTTACTTATATTTAAAATATGTAAGTTTTAAAATAAATAATTCTCTTGATTGATTAAAATACTTCCATTTGGTCCCCATTAAATTTTATTACATTACGTTTCATTTTTCTCTCTTCTATTTATAACCACAATCTTCCATAAAAAATAATATTACACGTAAATCTAAAACTTTTCCTTTTTTTTCAACCACGTATTTTTCAAAAAAACACTATTTTACCCATTTTCATTTCCGAAAATGATGGCCAAACGGGGTAAGTTGTTTGCTGTGACAGTTATTTTTAAAATGTGAATAGCTTTATTACTCTGAAATTGAAAAAAGAATTCACATAAACAAAGTCCAAACATGTTTACAAAAAATATATATATAGAGTTAAATGAAGATGCATCGACTGTTTACATGTTTTAAGGCTCAAGTGTGTTGTAGACCGTTGATCTGTGAGACTTCATCTCAGCCATAAATGGACATATAAATGGGACGCTTCTCTCATTTTCTAGGGTTATTAGAACCCATTCCTTAGAAAGAAATCATGCTTGTGACCTTGGATGAAAAGGATGGCGTTGACTATATAAATTTGTTACGTCTCTCTACACTTTAAGCTTTACGATTGGTTTTTTTTATTATTAATTTTGACACTGGTCACCCATTCAGGCTTGATATAATTATAATTAAGAATGTAGCTTTCTCTTTCTCACAAGTCACATACTTATTTTTGTTGCACGTTGACACTTTACAGAGCTTCCTCTTCAAGACATTTCTCAAGAAAGGCTTAATTAGTAGATCCATGTTTAATCTTCTGTTTCATTTTGGTCTATTTCAAGAACTCTATTCATAAATAATTCAAGATTCTTGTAACATGAAGACACCCAAAAATGATATCTTGTCCAGATATGTGAGTTAATTTGTCAATTAAGTTTATTTATTCGGAAAAGAAGGGGGGAAAAAAAGGAAAAAGTAATTCATATTTTAGTTCCATTATAAGGGTTCAATTATTTCATCCAAATTTAGTTACTGCGGTTATACGCTTGGCTCATCGCATCTCTCAACCGGGTGGAAAGTCTAGAAGTCGGGAATCAGACGGAATTTCAATCAATTCACTCCGTCCAAAATATGGTTGCGTTAAACGATTCAAATTAATGACTGATTTAATTTTTAAACTTAAAAAAAATAGTTTAATGTTATTTTTTATGGTATCTAATCTTACGTGCCAAACACGAAGTTATCTCGTAAAATTCAAACCTGGAGATGGCTCTTGACATGGGAGATCTTCAGTCCTTTGACAGACATCATTTGTAAAATTCGTTTTGGAGTTGCTTCTGTAAAACAAAGAATTCATTTATAATTCTCATTTCTTAGCCTTCGTTTGGCTCCCATTCCATTTCATCAAATTAAATTAAAATTTTCACTTTCCTATTTTCAATCATACAATTTTCAATAAAATAATATTACATGTAAATCGAAAACCTTTTTTTCTTTTACAACCATCCATTTTTATTTTTTTTTAAAAACGCTATTTCCCTCGTTATAATCAAAATTAATGGAGATCAAATGGGGGCTTACTGAGATATCGAAGTTGAAACTTACTGTATTTTCCACCAAGATGTTGAACAGCTTGAACAAAGTGGTGATGAAGCTCAGGCGTCCACCGAAATCGCGGAAGGTCTGATTTTCTGTATTTCCTTACCCTATTTCTATCTGCACTTTCCATTCTCATTTCATAAATAATATATCTGACAAAAATAACGATGTTCCATTGCCCTACAAATATAATAACGCTGGCTACAAAAAATCAATGAAAGTTGGACTTTTATTACTGGCGTGCGGACTTCTGAATTATCTCCTTTGAATGGTATCTAAATTTTGTAATTCAAAACACAAAAGGCAGGTTTGAGGGTTAATTATAAAAGGTTTAAATAAAATAAATAAATAATACTTGTGACCTTACAAAATATAACGATAAAAAGTGAGTTTGACATATTATAAAAGGAGCTCTTCTACACAAACAGGGCTGTGACAGGGGCTGAAGTGGCTCAGCCTCAGCCCTTGATTTGAATTCACTTCAATCCCTGTCAAATTCAGATCAAGGACTAAGGCTAAGCCACACCAGGCCTTGTTCGTTTAGAATTTTTCTTATTGAAGTGCCAAACAAGTACCATGTAATCACTTGTTTGCCACTTTTATAAATTATTTATGAAAGATCAAACTTAATTTTTGGTCACATGATTCAATGGATTCATAATTATTATATACACTTATCTATTATTCATTTCTTTTTATTTATGTATTAAACCCTAACGGAGACTAAGAAATAAAAGTCTAGTGGGTGGACTTTGGAATTAACCTATTCAAACTTCTTCAAACTGTATGTACTTTTATAATTTCAAAACACAAATTTAAGAAAAGAATTTTTTTTTTTTTTTTTATCTTGCTATTTTTATTACATTCGAGTTTCACATTTTCCAACCTTTTTTGGGATTTTTAATTTTTCAAGGGCTATAGCTAATATTTATAGAATTATTTTAGCTGTACAATTGAAGATGATAACCCTGGTTGATAACGTACTCACAGGAAAGGGGATCACAAATTTTTTAATCAACGTGAACCCCCTCCATATGTGTGGTTGTCAATCTCGATTGTACATATAGGGCCTGTTTGGGAGCTATTTTTTTATCCAAAAAATTGATTTTTTGAACGTTATTTTATTATTCCAGCCGTCATATTTGACTTCTTCTCTAACAGGTGGACCCCACTTTTCTTCTAACGGTCAAAAAATTAATTTTCAAAATCACTCTCAAACAGGCTCACAGCATAACTGATATTTATATTTGTAGTAAATAAATTTTTGTGGTAGTTTTCGTCACATTTCATTAGTAACGTACGTCTCTTTGACAGACAAATAGGACCTATTTTATGGTTAATCACGAAAACTGTCCAAGTTGGAGGGCCACTTGCCAAGAAACATGTTGTTTCTTTAATTAAATTGAAGGCCCACTTTAATTTTTCCAGACAAGAAATCGAGAATTTTGGACTTAAGCTTTCTCCCTATGAACCTCTCCTAAGCCAACTTGATGAGACTGACAACTATCAACTTTATGAATTGTGAGTTGTGAGTTGTGACAAAAAAAAAATAAAAAAATCACCCTACTATTAAGAACTAGTACAAGAATCCAATAATTTCTTCATAATTGCATTTTAAAATTTTTAATTTTAATTTAAATTAATAGTTAATTTAGTCACATATTTCGTGAAACACAATTTTTCAACCACATATTTTTTTTTGAAAAATACCATTTGTACAAAAAAATGGTTTACCACCTTCTTGACAGATTTTCACATTTGCGTGGAACCCGAGTGAAAAAAAATGATAAAAAATTGCTCCCCCTCCCCCTCCCCCTATTAGTCTATTCTGTCAGGGAGGGTGTCAAACCCTCCCTGTACAAATAGCAAGGTCCATTTTTTCAACTTTTATTAAAATATACTAAAACTTTGATTTTAATACTTACCAAATATGACTTAATATATAAATATTCAGAAACGTAGTAGTGGAAATATTGGTTCTAGATTTGGTCATAACTTAGAATATTTAGTCCTTACTTGGTTTGAATAAAAATTAAATTTTTAGTACATTTTAATAAATATTGATAAAATGTAGTAGAAAATTTGATAAAAATTATAGGTGTCATTAAAATATGTGATTGAGAAATAAATTTTTAATAGTGGGAGCAAATAGTGACTTAGTTAGTGATCTTTTCAACGGGGTCCATCATTTTCTAGTTTCGATGAGCCTTTAAGCATTTTTTGTAGTACAACCGACAATGTCTTTTCATATTTAGAGCATTTTTGGTTCCAATTAAAATCTAATTTTAATTCAAGTCAAAGTCAAAGTCAAACAATCAATATTAACCACATTTTTCATGGATTCCACAACTTTTCAATCACACATTTCAAAAACTTCTCTCGTAATCTGCTAAAAAAATTAATTTTAATCTCTATCAAATATCCTCTTAGAAAGTAGGTGCTCGAAGAACTGTCCAATATTATGCATTAACATACATAATTGATAATACATATACAGAAAGTATCTTTCCTTCTTGGTACTAATAGAGTCAAAATTTGGTGTCTTCTCGTCCTCGAGGTATTTTTTATATCTCGTGGCATACATAATATTAAAAATGGAAAGACGTCAAAATTAAAAAAAAAAAAGTGTTGATATTATTCCATATATTAAGTGTACGATAAATCTCATGTATTAAAATATAGAAATCATTACAAATTGCATTTTTTGAAAAATACAAGTGATATTAACCTTTTTGTAATTGCAAAATCTCAAAAATTCTCTAATTAATGATTTGAATAGTTGAAGACGATGATCTAAGTGGCTTGAATCCTAGTCTTTGAGAACTTGTTAAAAATTTGATTTGTTGAGACTTGACTTGTTCGGCTTGAACAGCATAACGCCACGATAAGGTGGCACACTCTGAAATCGGCACCATGGGTCTCAAATGAGAAACTTCAATGTACATCTTATATCTTGAAATGACCTCCCTAAGTCTTATGACTCTTATCCAGTCATGATACTGAGCCCGGAAGGAGAAAGGTTATGGAAATGCGCACTCCACAGCATTAAACAAATATGAAGAAATATTAAATAAAAATAAATCCTAAATTTTATTTCATCTATTTGAAAATTGATAGGACGGGGAGAAGTAATTAAGAACTTGTTTGGAAGAGCTTAAAATCTGATTTTAATTTAAGTTGAAGTCGAAAGTCGAACAATCAATATTAACCACATCTTTTATGGGTCCCACAACTTTTCAACCACACATTTCAATAACTTCTATCACAATCTACTAAAAAATCTAATTTTAATCCCTACCAAACATACACTAAGATTGGACAATCATGAGAAACCATAGATTAATTTTGTAATAGCAAGGGCATATTTTATTGTTGAAATTAGAGTCATCACAAAAAGCGTTCGGCCGCAAAGGAAAACTATACTGGCCTATGTAGAAGATCAGGAAATATTTATAGATCTATTGAATTTCTTCTTTCTTGATGGGAAACAGTAGAAGTTCCATGCATTGATAATAGGTCTGTTTATAAGGATAACCATAATGTACTTACCTATGCACAAGTATGTTCAATGCATTGATAACATGTCAAGAAATTGATTTTTTTCAATTCTGTCCTCAACGACACAATTCCATTTCACTACTTTGCCCTTTTTGGAACCCTTCTATATTGGCATGCAAACGCAAGAAATTGGAGGGTAGTTTTGGAATGGTAAAATTGTTGGATTCAAAATTAAGGCCTTGTTTGAGTCATATTATTTCCTTATTAAAATGAAAAATATGATCGTTATCCATAATATCAAGCCACCATATTTGACTTTTTATCTTTTGTGTGAAGCTCATAACGGTTATATTTTTCATTCTCATTTTTACAATAATGTGGTTCAAATGGGGGCGAATTGTAATAGTACCTCATGATTTCGAATTGATATGACGTGTGTTTGACAACTTGGCCACGTTTATTGCACAAAAAATTGGTTTTTGACAAAATAAAGACTATCAAACTTGCCACCTAAACATTAATATGGATCATTTCAAAGAGTCATGCTTGCTGTGCACTTTTACTTACAAGCATGCATGTGAGGGGGTCCCTTGTAAGAATGTACAACACTAAGGGCCGTACATTTAGAAAAATCCAATTTCAAAACGCATGTCGTAACCATTCGTTTGGATAGTCGATTTGCTTTGGTCAACATTCGCAAGTGTTTCAATTTAGCCCCGTTTGTTTTTCTTTTTTTGCCTCATTTTAGTAGCTTTTCGGATCATTACAGCAACCAATTTTTCTGACTTTCAATATGTTTATCTGCGTTTAAATGCTTGTTCGAATTTCATTATAAGTTACTAAAATTATATTGCGACAGAACTGAGTGGTAAATAAATAAATAGTAATTGTGAATCCTACAGAATATTTAATTAAGGAACTTACTATTGACCATGTTTGGGCCCCATTTTAATGTGATTAAGGAGAAAATAATAATGATTTTTTGGATAATATATGATTAAAGTATAAGAAATTTTTTTAAATTTACGTGTAATATTATTTAATGAAAAAAATGTATGACTAAAAATGAATGGAACCCAAACAGGAGCATTATGATTGGGCACAAGGAGATTACACCCTTGTTTGACACTTTTTAAAATTTTAATACATTTCTCTCTCTTCTTTTCGAACGCACATTTTTCAATAAAATAATATTATACGTAAATCAAAAAATCCTTCTTTTTTAATGAAACATTCTCCCAAAAAATACTATTCCATTTCAGGTTATGCTACATGTACATTATGGTATCCATAATACCACAATGTACAAGTGACATAACATTATTGGAAACTTGAAAAACAGTTTTTTAACCCTCTAATTATGGAATTTTACATGTACATTACGGACACCCTTATAGATATTATAATGTACATGTAGAATTATCACTTCCATAATATATTTTACCAAAATTTCTCTTTATAATGGGTCTCAAACAAGGGCTAAAACGAGATGAATAATAAATCCCACGAAATGTATGGATAATAAATAATCAGCAATTGTGAAAATTAAAATTTGACTTTAAATAAAATAATAATAAAATTATGGAGGGATAATAAGTGGATAATAATTATAAGTGTATGGTTAAAATTAAAATTAAGAATGACTTATAATGTTTCAAACATTGGCAATGAAACCCCCAAACAAGCATAACATGTAAGAAAACATGCATGTTTGAGCCTCATTTTGGGAGAAATAATGAATCTTTGAATAATGTATTGATGAGAAATATGATTAAAAATAAAGAAATATTTTAAATTTACGTGTAATATTATTTTATTAAAAAATGTATGATTAAAATAATGTAGAAAAATTAATTTTTTTTCAAAGAATGGAGCTGAAACAAGGGCTATATATGGAAAGATAGAGCAAAAATCAACCTTTTTTCCATCACTATCATGTTTAAGGAGTGAATATAATATAAAATAAATAGAAGATTGGGCAAAAGGCAAGGCAACTCTTTTTCCATCACTATCAGGCGGTGCCAACTTTTGTTCCCATTTTTCCTATTGTATATGCTGCAGGTTCAATGCCAGAGATGGAAAGGCAAACCCTAGAATTTTATGGTTTTGAATTTTGCTTGCTGGCAAAATTTCCATCACACATATTTTTGATCAATTTCAAACTAACATGGTCCATTACGCCAAGCTGTTGACTAACCATCTGGAGTAGACCCAAAATTTTTCCTCTTACACGCTTCTTCGCCGTCAAACCAGTCGAGGTTTATGTATCAGTAGTAGCATGTTCAAGACTTCTATGAATTACAAGTCGCTGACACTTGAATTACACGAATTTCGTATTTATTGTATTTTTATTCGTCTGTGCTACCTGCATAGACCCATTTGCACGGGTCTATATAGGGGTGCACAAATGAGCGTGGATCCCACACATGGGGTCCACCCCCTACGTGACACTCTCTGTGTAAATGGGTCAGTGCAGGGAGCTTTTTTCAGTTTTATTAGTGTCAAAATTGTAGATTTTTTAAAACTTGTTGAACATTCGAAGTGTTTGGTGAAATCCAATCGTTTAGTTCATTGCAATTAAAAGACTTTATAATAACTTTTTTTTAATTAATTTTCATCGGTAATTTTTTTTTGCCATTCAACGTAGGGAAAGGATATCGTTTTGTACTGTAAATGCAAGTAAAAATGGATAAAAAAAGGAAATGAGAAATAAAATAAAATAAATTATTATAAAGTCTTTTTAATTAAATTGAAATAATTAAAACTTAAAAATCAATATTATTTAATTAAAATTGAAAAAATTACGTTTTATCATAAAATGAAAAAAATTAGAGAAAGAATTTTAAACCGAAAAAAAGTATTTATTATGAAGAAAAAATAAATTTTAAAACAAATTAAAAAATAAATAAATAAATATATATATATATAATAAAAAACAAATTAAATAAAGAATATATAAGTATTATTTAATTAAAATAAAAAAAAATTTATCATAAAGATAAAAGAATTAAAAAGAATTTTAAATAGAAAAAATTATTTATAATATGAACAAAATAAATTAAATATAAATAAAGAAAAAAATTCTCCATCCACGAGAAGTTTTTCTCTATTAAAGAAGAGTGTTCGAGAAACTCTCCATGAAAGAAGACGGAGATTGTTCTCTCCTTTGAAATGAGTAATTCTTCAAAAGGAGAGTTCTCTCTCTTCCATCCACGAAGCAAAATTTTTTTTTTTTCCATCAACGAAGCGAAATTTTTTTTTAGTTTGTTTTGTTCATATTATAAATAATTTTGTTTGAATTTAAAATTCTTTTCTTTTTATGATAAAATTTAATCAAATAATATTTATATATTCTTTATTTAATTTTTGTAACTTTTTTTTTGTTTAATTTGTTTTTAAAATTTAAAATTTTATCATAAAGAGAAAGAATTAAAAAAAATTTAAATAGAAAAAAATATTTATAATATGAACAAAATAAATTAAATATGAATAAAGAAAAAAATATCTCCATCCACGAGGAGTTTTTCTCTGTTAAAGAAGAGTGTTCGAGAAACTCTCCATGAAAGAAGACGGAGAGTGTTCTCTCCTTTGAAATGAGAGATTCTTCAAAAGGAGAGTTCTCTCTCTTCCATCCATGAAGTGAAAAAAAAAATTTCTCATTTTTTTTGTTTGTTTTGTTCATATTATAAATAATTTTGTTTCAATTTAAAATTCTTTTTAAATCTTTTCTTTTTATGATAAAATTTAATTTTTTTAAATTTAATTAAATAATATTTATATATTCTTTATTTAATTTTTGAAAAAAAATTTCGTTTAATTTGTTTTTGTTTTTATTATTTATTTTTTGAAAATCGTTTTAAAATTTCTTGTTTATTCATATTATAAATAATATTTTGTTCGATTTAAAATTCTTTTCAGTTTATGATAGAATGTAATTTGTTCAATTTTAATTAAATAATATTTATAATTAATTTTTATTATTCCAATTTAATTTAAAAACTGTATAATAATTTGTTTTTTTATTTTTACCATCAATTCTTTTTATTTTTGTTCTTTAATTTGTTAAATCATTTAATTTAATTTCTTTATTAGTATTGGGTTGGATGAAGCGAAGAAATGTGTGAAAATGGAGAAATATTGTAGTGGATGTGATGGTTGTAGTGAAATTGCGTGTAAAATTAGAGAAATAATTAAAGACAATACGACTTAATTTTTGCTCCAGCCCACTATTAAAAAAAAATTTGCTACAATGTGATAAAATGGAAGAATAAATTTTTTTTTAATAGAACGAAAAATTATTCAAGAAAAAAGAAATTTTAAAACAATCTTCAAAAAATATATAGGAAAAACAGAACAAAGTTACAAAAATTAAATAAAAAATGTATAAATATTATTTAATTTTAAAATTTTAAGTTTAATCATAGAGAGAAGAGAATTTTAAATATGAAGAAAACAAATTAAAAAAAAAATAAATAAAATTCTCAATTCACGAAGAAATCTCTCAGTGAGACTCATTCTCACGAAGAGTTCCTCTTTTTCAAAAGAAGAGAAACTCTCCATCCATTATGTGCGGATCTCTCCATCTACAATCTCTCTGTGGATGGAGAAAATTTTCTCCATCCATGGAGAGAAATTTATTTTCCTCATTTTTTTTTTTAGTTTGTTTTGTTAATATTATAAATATTTTTTTTTCGAATTCAAATTCTTTTCTCTTTATGATAAAATTTAAATTTTTCAATTTTAATTAAATAATATTTATATATTATTTATTTAATTTTTGTGATTTTCTTTTGTTTTTATTAAATATTTTTAAAATTTGTTATAAAATTTCTTGTTTCTTATTATAAATAATTTTTCTTTGATTTAAAATTCTTTTCGTTTTATGATAGACCGTAATTTGTTCAATTTTAATTAACTAATATATTTTTTTATTTTTAATTATTTCAATTTAATTTATAATATATATTTTATTATTTTTGCCTATAATTCTTTTTTTTATTCTTTAATTTGTTAAATCATCTAGTTTGTAACTATCATTTTTCAACAACATTAATAAAAAAACTAAATAGTCTAACAAATTAAAAGAACAAAAAAAATTGCAGGTGAAAAAAAAAAGTTATTGTAAAGTTTTTAATTAAATTGAAATAATAATTATTAATTTGAAATTAAAAAATTATGTTTTATCATAAAATGAACGAAAAGAATTTTAAATCGGAAGAAAATTATTATAATATAAAGAAAAAAGAAATTTTAAAATAATTTTTGAAAAAATATAATAAAAAGAAAATAAAAGAAAATTGCGAAAATTAAATAAATAATATATAAAAATTATTTATTTAAGATCGAAGAAATTAAGTTTTACCATGAAGAGAAAAGAATTAAAAAGAATTTTTAAATTAAAAAAATTATAATATAAATCAAACAAATTAAAAATAATATTAAATGAAGAAAAAAATAAAAAAATCCTCTCCGTGAACGTGGACAGAGAGATTCTCTCCATCCATATTTTGTCCTCTCCATCCACACACAATGAGATCTCTTCATCCCACAGTGGATGGAGAGATTTATTTATTTATTTATTTTGTTTCATTTATTTTTTTTAAATTTGTTTTGTTCATGTTGTAAAAATAGTTTTTCGATTTGAAAAAAAATTCTTTTGTTTTTACGATAAAACTTAATTTTTTAAATTTTAATTAAATAATATTTATACATTCTTTATTTATTTTTCTTAACTTTCTTTTATTTTGCTTTTATTATTTATTTTTTTACAATTGTTTTAATATTTCTTTTTTCTTCATATTATAAATAATTTTTTCTTCGATTTGAAATTCTTTTTGTTTTATTATAAAACTTAATATTTTTTATTTTTAATAAAATAATATTTATTTTTATTTTTAATTATTTCAATTTAATTAAAAAAAGTTATAATAACTTTTTTTTATTTCTTTTTATTTTTCCTTGTAATTTTTTTGTTGTTTAATTTATTAAATAATTCAGTTTCTTTTCTTTATCAGTTAGATTGGATGATGTTAAGAGTGTGAAAATGGAGAAATATTGTAGTAGAAGTGATGGTTGCAATGAAATGACGTGTGAAAATAGAGAAATGATTGAAAACAAACGACTTCGTTTTTACTCCCACAATTAAAAAAAAATTTGCTACAGTTTGATAAAATGGAAAAATTCACTGCTCTTAACTACAGTACCTCTTTCATATAGTATATGAATTATAGAGAGCATTTTTAAATTTAGAGAGTCAAAATTTTATACAATCCAACAACGCTCTTTGCCCATGTTTGTCTCCTTTCACAACAAAACTTTTTCACCCTCTTTGTCATTTTCAATCACATATTTATACAATAAAATATTTTGCACATAAATTCAAAACATTCTACAAAAGCTCGCTATTCAAAATATCTTTTTTTCTCGATAATGACCATCAAATGGAACTTATTTTGGCTCTTTATTTCATTTTTCTCAAGAATCATTTTTTTTTTAATTTCTACTCATATTTTAATTTAACATAAGCTTTATATGTTAACGGTCACTCAATTTAAATGTAATTTAAATAAGTTATAGAGTATTGAAATATAAAATTTATTAAATGTAATCACTATACATTAAGAATAGTTTGAGTCTCTAAATTTTGAAAGTTAACACATTCTATATTCTTAAAAGTCAAAACAGAGAGTTTTATAGTTTAATTTTAAGTATCAATTCTCTAAAATATATAACATTTTATATTTAAAAAGCCTCTTAGAATTGTTCTAACAACTTTATCTTAGTTAGAATGTTGTATTCACAAATTTGGAAATTGTTACTATCGATGAGTGAAACAAAAGAATTCGAAAACACTAAAATCTGACAAGTCTTCGCACGCCTAGTATAACATGTGATAAATAAACACTTGTTGTCAATCATTCGCGCATCTTGAATTGAAGGTTCGATCACAATTTTCTCAATGAGAAGGTTCCTCGATGACTTAATTAGAGGGTCATTAGCATAAAGACATTTCTACGTATGGAGTTTATAGTGCAAAACGTTTCCAAGTTTCTCCTTTTTTTTCTTTTTTTTTTTTTTTTTTTTTTGGCATTTTCACCCCTATTCTACATTTCATTGCAGATATCATCATTTTCATCAATTTTTCAATAAAAGTTGTGAAATGACAAATATACTATCCTATTTAATAAAGTAAAACGAAAAGAAAAACAAAAAACTAATTGTAATCATATGCCCAAAATTTTTTAAAAAACACAAACAAATCCCCAATAAATTATTATAAAAAAATTATAAATAAAAAAAATACTCATTTTCCTCCCTCCTCGTCCGTCCTCCACCTCCACCACTACCCTGTTAAGATGTCTGGAGCATCCTTGCTTCAAGATATACAGAGGCCAAATACTAATCAAGATCTTAGAGCTCACCCAAAACATTTTGCAGAAAAATTGGACAGGGAATGATTCGACAAACCTACCATCTCCTGTTCCAAAAAAAAAAATGCGGCATGGACTAAAGAAGAAGGGGTCTTTTCGATGGTGTAGCTCAATATCCCAGGGGCACTGGATTGCTTCATTCACCTTCTCCTTCCTTACCAAAAATCGCAACATATTCTTCTTCTCCTGCTTTTAATTCTCCAAAACAGTGGGGTCGTCCAAACCCAATCCACCCACAATTAAAACCGGAATTCAGTTTCAATCAAATTCCTCTCAATCAAAGTCCATGGGCATTAGTGAAAGCTTCAAGAGGAGGGTGAGAGACTCTAGTGGGCAGTGTTCTTTGGCGAGAACTTGTTTGAAAATTTACATTAATTGGGGAAAATGGAGAAGAAAAAAACAACCAGAAATGTGATCAAGAAGATAAAGAACTTAACGAATATGAAGGCTCGAACGCGTAATCGCTATCCTAAAACTATATTTGCCCCCTCTCAAGATTGAATGAGATGCTTAATAGTTTTGACAAACGGTGTGTAGAATCATATCAAGCCTTGTAAAGAATTTAACATCAAAGCATAGTGCAACCCTCCAAAATTTTAAGAACACAAAGGAAGATCTTGAGTATGAATGTAAATCAATAGTTTGATTCAATATGAAATGATATGTGGATCTCAAGATGTTTTCAATGTTTCTAATATGTTTGTATCAATCATTCATCACCTATTTATAGGTCTCAATCAATATGTCACGAAATGGTGCTAAAACAAGATGAAAAGTGGCAGCTTTTAATTCAAAACGGCCCCCAAGTTTCAAATTGAAAATCAGCCAACGGCTATTTTTTAACAATATGCGTACGCATAGTATAAACTTTGTGAACGTATAGTAGAAGCAAATTTGATTCTATTTTAGTCAAAACACATCTCGTGTACGCACAAAATTAAGCTTGTGCGTAGGCATAGACAAAAAATCAAAATTTTCATTTTTCAATTTCTTTTGATTCTACTAATTCCACAATTGAGCTCACCAATTAGCACATTATCATTCCATTAATTTTGAACAAATATTCAACAATCCCCCACTTGTTCAAAATCAATACGATCACATATTCAAAATGACGACACTTATGCATAAGAATTAAATATCTTTCGATTTGAATCTAACCACGGTGTAATTCAAACAAAGTAAAGTCGGAATTAGAGATAGCATGGAAGTTTTGAACTAATTATTCCTTCTGACAATACCGGTAAGAATACACACATAAGCATCACGTGTTCTCAAATTCCTCAACTCGCTTAGCGCTGTTATGACCTTGCGCTTATCCTATTCGACAAACTTTTAAGAATGAAACTCCAACTCTTAATTGAGGTGGCACCACCTCGAAATTTGTTTAGGTGAAGTTCTTTCAATACCTTTGTTACTTTTAGAGGTACTTGTGTTTTAACACTGAATTTCATTAAGAGTTTTAATGCTCAACCCTCACTTCAGTAATAATTAGCATTATTTTAATTAGAATAGGGTTATCGCAGATTTAAATAATGCTGCAACTATCCACATATCGAATGACTTGTTACCTTTTGAACCCGTGTATTACCTTTTAAGTAATGACAAGTAGGGTTGCCGTCATTGGTGGACCTTTTAGTTTGGAAGTTTCAACCCCATCCTATTCGAAGCCAACGATCGATTCATTTGATAGATACATCTTGTTACCACCAATGAATCTTTTATGAAGCCACATACTTCTTCCTAGCTTTATTTAAAGCTTTATAAATTTTCAAAACACCGTCGAATGATTTTCATCAAATTATTAAATTAGTCAATTACTTTTATTGTGAATTTCATACTTGGGTATTCAGATTTCATCATTGAAATATTACAATGATCTTCAACTTATGAATATTCTTAAATATTCACATTGGTTTTGTAAACTTCTTGATTGGCTTTCACCCAATTCATCCACTTAGACTTAGTGTATTTTATCCTTATAATTATATATATAAGGACTTCTCTTCACAAATATCTTTCTATGATTAAAAAGTAAAGGACATGGTGACTTTTTAAAACTAAGTTACCCCCACAGTTCCTCAATTAAGAACATATATGCAATCTAATATTGTTGTACCCACAAATCTTTGAACTTCTCATATAAGTTCATAAGCATTAATGTTAACCCCCCACATTTCGGGTTACGCTCGAACTGAGAGTTCATCAATTCTTTCATAGTTCAATTCACTTATTACTTGGATCACGCAATTTGATCAAAGTCGTCTCATAGACCATTAATGTTTCTCAAGCATAAACCAACTCAATTTGTTTCCTTGATTGAAGTCCAATTCAATCAATAAAGAAGACCAAGTACTACTTCTTTCAAACATGTACAACTTATCATTTTTCACAAGATATCATCATATCAAATAATAAGGCATATGTTTACCTTATTTAACTTCAGACAAGATTACATTTTGTCATACTCATATGCAAACATAATTTAGCATAAGTTCATCTCATTTAATTTTATATAATTAATTGAAGCTATTACCAAAAGTTAGAATAATTTCCAACCAGATATGAAAATTTAACCAACCAATTCACCACATTCAAACTTTTTCAGATTGAATGAAAAGGATATTCGGCGCCGTCGCTAACTTTAGGCACAGTTTGTGCTCTACAAAGTATTTCCATGTCTTAATAATGTCGAAAGCAATTTCCACTGGAACAAGTCACAATCTGTCATACTTTATGCAAATATAACTGACATAAAGTCATCTCACTTAATTCCACAGGGTTAAATGAGGCCATCAACATTAACCCAAATTAATATGAGTTCAACGAGACATGAAATCAAACAATTAGTTAGCATTCTCACAATATTATTATTCCATGCGTATGAACCATACCGTTCCCATATTGCACTCACAACATGCATCAATCTATATTTCTTTTAATAAGTTCATATTTCTTTCGCAAATTCATATAATCGAATGCAAGGAAAGAGACACGAAAGTAACCACATGTAATTTTTCATTTTCTATAGAGGAAATGGTTATGAGAGTTCACACGGTTTCTTTCATATTCACATACTTTCTTTCAATGAATTCTTACACATTAGAATTTTCCCATATGTGACATAATCAATATCATGAATTTTATTGCAATAGTTTAGTATGCACATCAAGGTTTCAACCATTTAAACATATTGGTGCCAAATTTATACATCTCAAGTGAAAGAACATAAATTTCCTTCATGCATATTCAAAATAGAGTAAACAATTGCACAGACCAATTAATGAATATCAAATAAATTCATGATTCAAATATTCTTATATATTTTTAGAATGTTCGGCAGGTCTTTCATATTCAAGATGTAGTAGACCAACGAAGTAGATGACAGATCACATAATTCTCATGCCGCAATATTTAATAAATTGACCCTAGAATATGGCATAATATTCTACACGATTTTCACAAATGAGAGCCTTCATAAATAAATATTTCAACTTGAACATAATCACATAATTCTTTCAAAAAATTTATGTTGATACCAAACCAACACATAATAATCTTTCATTAGCCTCTATTATCACCATAAGTTGCATATAAGATCAAAATTCATAAATAAAGCATATTCTAAGGATCATAAATGCTTTAATCCATCAAATATATCAGACATAGAATTTATATAACTATGCGATTCATCATTGTGGACACAATATTCATATCCTTCATCTATTAGGAAGTTCTAGATTAGCATGAAAATTCATATTCAAATTCATCAAATGTATATAAAACATACCTTACAAATGAATATGCTATTTTAATTTTCATGCAACATCATGATTTCAAAATTTCCACTTTCACAAACACATGCAACAAATTATGCACAACCGGAATTAAATTCATTAGGGATATCATCATTGATAATGTGCATATATTTTAACAAAACATCTAAATTTCATGTGAGAAGATCATTGTATCGAATTACCAAAGTGGAATTTTAGAAGATAAATGAATATTACCGGAATTGAATTCATGATGTCGAATTCTATCCTTTTATTCTTCAATGAAATCATTTCTTTTCAACCTTTCCAAATTTCTTTCACCAAAGAAATGTTGATTTCGGTAGCATCACCAAATTCAAAATTAGAATGTAGGAGATCTTCAATTCCGTCACCAGAAACTTCAATTTGTACTATCCTTCACATGAAGTTCGCCCATCAAATATCCAACCAGGAACTAGATTTCATCAACTTGATCTCGCTAAAGTGCTATCGTTCTCCATCGCAAGCTATAGTTTGAGATTGTTTGAAAATTTACATCAACTAGGAAAATAGAGAAGAAACAAACAACCAGAAAATGTGATCAAGAAGATAAAGAACATAACGAATATGAAGGCACGAACGCGTAATCGCTATCCTCAAACTATATTTG
Organism: Olea europaea var. sylvestris; assembly: GCF_002742605.1. NCBI lineage: Eukaryota > Viridiplantae > Streptophyta > Magnoliopsida > Lamiales > Oleaceae > Olea > Olea europaea. The sequence continues at coordinate 447,591 of NW_019265723.1, read as the reverse complement.
CCCCATCTTGGGATTGAATGAGATGCTTAAGGGTTTTGACAAACGGTTTGTAGGATCATATCAAGCCTTGTAAATGATTTAAGACCAAAGGACAAGTGCAATCCTCTAAAACTTTAAGAACACAAAGGAAGATCTTGAATATGAATATAAATCAATAGTTTGATTCAATATGGAATGATATGTGGATCTCACGATGTTTTCAATATTTCTAATGTGTTTGTATTGATCATTCATCACCTATTTATAGGCCTCAATCAATACGTCACGAAATGATGCCAAAACAAGATGAAAAGTGGCAACTTTTAATCCAAAATGGCCCCCATGTTTCAAATTGAAAAATCAGACAATGACATTTTTTAATACTATGCGTACACATAGTAAAAGCAAATTCGATTTTGTCTTAGCCAAAGACATCTCGTGTAAGCACAAAATTAAGCTTGTGTGTACGCATAGACAAAAAACCAAAATTTTCATTTTTCAATTTCTTTTGATTCTACTAATTCCAAAATTGAGCTCATCAATTAGCCCATTATCATTCCATTTATTTTGAACAAATATTCAATAGAACCTTCATTGTTAATGGGGCGCCTTTTTTGCCCATGAGACAGCTCTAACTAGTACATTTCCGACAGAGAAGTCTTAAGTTTTGTAGTGACCATATATATGTCATATGCAAACAACCACCAAAGTGAATGAAGGCATTGATTTGCATCACAGCGTTCCAAACATCTTATCAAGGTGGTGGTGGTGGTGGTGGAGGAGGAGGGAGGAAAAAAAGAGATTTTTTTTTAATTTATAATTTTTAATAATTTATTTAGGATTTGTTTGCACTTTTTTTAAAATTTCAAGAGTATGGTTGGAATTACTTTTTTTTTCTTTTTGTTTTCCTTTCCTTTTCATTTTGTTATTTTGTGCTAATAACCCCATAATTATACTTAGAGAAATCAAGTCAAAACCATAAAATTGGTTGCTCAATAATATTATTGATGTTTTTCATTTTATTAACCGCAAAATCCTTCATAATCTTTAATTTTTTAATTATTGACAGAATTTTCAAAAGTAAAACAAAGAGAAAAATAATTAAATTATAAAAAACAATTAAATTTTTTTTGGTGGGGGGGGGGGGACTGAATAGTGATTTTTTGGAGCTGTATGGTTAAAAATAGAAAAATAATTGAATTTACGTGTAAAATATTTTATTGTAAGATTATGTAGTTAAAAATGAACTTAGAATTTTTTTTATTTTAATGGTTATCTAATAGGGGCTGAGTTCTTTGGGCAACAACATTACTCTTTCTATTTATCTATCAAGATTTTTTTTTTTTTTAAAACTATCCTTATATTATAGTGTGGAAAGATGTCAATATCGCACAATACTGAATCGTGCGACGATTGAACCAGTGACACAATATTACGTGTACCAAGGGTAGCAACAAGAACCTTCCTACACTCTGATCCTATCCTCATGAGTCGATAAACAATAGGGGTGAGGACAAGGGCAAGCCAATCACTATTTCTCCATTCAAGGCTATTTGAAATCACTCATGGAATGGAGGACGTCGAGAGTGGCAATTAATGAGTATTGAATTAAGCCTCTGTGTGGTCCTTATTAAAATTAAAATTTATATTTTTCTTCTTATCAATTACATATTCTCCAATAAAATAATATTGTATGCAATTCAATTTTTTTTCCCTCTTTTTAACCATCCATTATTCAAAAAAACACTATTCCAACAATTTCAAATTTACAATTTCAAATAATGGGGACAAATGGGTAAATATCTACCCTAATAGGGTTATTAGATTTGAAAGTTAGATTTTATTTTTATTTTTTTTATAGGCCTTTCTATAATGCTATGAGATAAATTTTTGAGTTAGTATGGTATAGCTTCATTCGTTGAAATATCTTATATTTCACCACTTACTAATTCGGTGCATGTATAGTGAGTGAAGATCTGCCGTCTTTTATTTGTAGTCTAAATTGCCGTCCATCTAAACAAATGTTGACACCTCATTTTTAATGAACACGTCATCTATTTTGTCATCCTTAACAGTTAGTTTTTTTTCTTTTTTCTTTTTTAACTCCATCAAATGTTTTCCTCTCTTTCACAAAGTCTTAATTTTACTATCATTAATTTCACGACTAACCCACCACACTCTTTACAATAAAATCCTTCATCTTCTTTTATTCCAATTCAAGAAATTTGCATGTTACTGGAGGAATGAACAATAATCAAATTTTAGAATTTCAATTTCCTTTTTCCTCGATCTGCATAAGTTACTCCTTTTAACCTTTTATCATTCCCTCTAATTGAAAGTTAATACAACCACCAAATACTGTAAAAGAAATGTGTAAGTTCAATTTTTGTCTTTTTGCTTCGTAACAAAAGAAATTCTATTTTTATGTATCCTGAATTTCGTGTTCGTTCTATTTTAATCTTGCTATTTTGCTAGTGAAATGACTGAGATACAATATCTCTTTATCTAACTGGTGGTGTTTGCTACTTCGATGAGCGTATGTAATCTGAAAAATAAGGGCGAGGTTTTCTCCCCTGTTTTATCTCCGGTGTGAGAATCAATACGTGGTGTTAGAAAAATAAAGAACGAAATTCAGTTAGCCAAAGTGTTCTCTCTCATACCTGTTTTGCCTTTGGGGTATTTATAGACGTTGGAAGCCGAGCGTTAGTGGTGCCACGTGTCCCACGTAGCCTTCATCACTATTCCACATTCTAGGTAGGGGGTTTTCAATTTCTCGCCAGTAGCTTGTGCCCGTGATAGTCGTCACGTGAACCTTTTCAGTTCATCAATGATTTTATGGCTAAGTGTTGGGTGGCCGTGTAAGTAATTTCATGTCGATCAACGGCCTCGCATAGAGGTAGAGCACCTATGGGGGGTTAATGGCCATGCGTAAAGGTAGAGCGCTCATGGGAGGGTCAACAACCTCGCGTAAAGGTAGAGCGCCCATAGGGGGTCGATGACCACCCATAGAGGTAGAGCTCCCATGGGGGGTCGATGGCCTCGTGTAGAGGTAAAGGGCCCATGGGTGGTCGATGGTCACGCGTAGAGGTAGAGCGCCCATTGGAGGTCGACGGTCTCGCGTAGAGGTAGAACGCTCATGGGAGGGTCAATGGCCTCGCATAGAGATAGAGTACTCATTGGGGGTTGATGGCCTTGCGTAGAGGTAGAGCGCCCATGGAGGGTCGATACTCTCGCGTAGAAGTAGAGCGCTCACGGGGGGTCGACGGTCTTATGTCAGCGTGTAATGCCTTACCTTGCTCGTTATTGCAGGCAACCACACCATCCAATACCACTAGCCCCTACCCCTTGTCAATGTTTTTTGGCAAGGGGTATCATCTTCCTTTTCTTAAATTTTTTTTTTTTTTATCGTCGAAGGCTTTCTGTCTTCTCGCTTGCGTTGTGTCGACCGTCAGGGTGGTGTCTGACGGTTAAGGGCCTTAACCAATTTTTTTGTTTCTAAGGCTTTCCGCCTAGTCACGTGGACAATGTCGATCGTCGGGAGGCGGCTATAGTGGTTAAGGGCCTTAGCCAATTTTTCGGCTTCTAAGGCTCTCCGCCTAGCCTCATGGAATATGTCGATTGTCCGGGAGAGGGGTCTGGTAGTTAATGACCTTAGCCAATTTTGGGGTTCTAAGGCCCTCCGCCTAGCTGCGTGGGCTATATCGACTGTCGGGAAAGGGGTCTAGCGGTTAAAGACCTTAGCCAACTTTTTGACCTTAAGACTCTCCGTCTAACCTTGTGGGCTCGATCGTCGGAAGAGGGGTCTAGCGGTTAAGGGCCTTAGCCAATTTTTTTGGCTTCTAAGGCTTTCTTCCTAGATGCATGGGCTATGTCGACCGTTAGAAGAGGGGTCTAGCGGTTAAGAGCCTCAATCAATTTTTTTTGCTTCTAAAGCTCTCCGTCTAGCTGCGTGGGCTATGTCGACAGTCGAGAGAGGGGTCAGCGGTTAAGGGCTTTAGTCAATTTTTTAGCTTTTAAGACTCTCCGCCTAGACGCGTGGGCTATATCGACCGTATGCCTTCATGGAGCAAACAGTTCAAATATGGCAATGTAAAGCCCCGCTCGTAGAGCTGTCCATCGATGATGGTAAACGAGGCTACTCGAACCCTCAACCTCTTTGCTCGAAGGCATTTTCTGGCACCTTATCTTCCGTGAGATATTTCATCAGTGGATCCTTCCAACTTTCTTCGTACTCAATGTTCTTTACCTCAGCCCAGCTTTGAATGCTGAGTTATTGTAGGACTTGCATGTTCGCCTCCCCCGTGATAGATTTCTCGAGCTTGCCGATGCAAGACTTGCCAATGCGTCTGCTCGCTTATTATTTTTTCGTGGGACCTTTGTCATCTTAAAACTTGTGAATTTACTTTGTAAATCCCTTACTTTCATCAGATATGCCGTCATTTCGCTTCAAACTCTCCCAATACCTCTCTAACTATTAACTGTGAGTCACTGCAAACCTCTACTGAAGATACCCCCTGCCTAGCCGCCAAACCTAGGCTTGTGATCACAGCCTAATACTCAGCATCGTCATTGGTAATGGGAAACTCGAAGCATAGTGAATATTCCAATTCTTTAGAGTCCGATTCAATCATTATGATCCCTATTCCTGATCCCTCTGCATTTGAGGAACCGTCCAAAAAGTCTTCCAATCCATTTTTTTGCCCTTCTAGTGATTCTGGTGGGATGGTGAGCTCGATGATGAAATTCGCTAGAGCTTGCATTTTGATGGCCCTCATGGGCCTAAATTCGATGTCAAATTCGCTCAATTTGATCGCCCATTTCAACAGCCTCTCGGATGTCTCTGTTTGATGTAGGATCGTGACGATCAATACGAGCACCAATTGCTCTACGAGGCTATATCTCGTCTCTATACCATTGAGGACTAAGCTTACGTAGTAGATTGATTTTTGTGCCTTTGTGGAAATTCTTTAACTAGTACTGCACTGATTGCTCAGGGCGAAACCGCTAGTTAGAGATATAGTACATCCCCCGGGCATGGGTTGGTCAAAATTGGAGGTTGATGTAGTGACTGTTTCAAGGATTCCAGTGATTCTTTGTATTCTCGCGTTCACTTGAAATTAATAGAGCCCCCTATGGCTTTGAAAAAATGATAGCATTTATCCGTCGTCAGACTCATAAAACGGTTAAGGGCCTCTATTTGATCGTCAGTCGCTAGACCTCCTTCTTGCTAGTGGGGCTGTTCATTTGTAGTGTTGCCTGTATTTTGTCGAGGTTCACCTCAATACCTCTCTGGGTGAACATGAAGCCTAGAGAAAAACACATTTCTCTGGATTGAACTTTAAGTTATTCTACTCGTCTACGTCAAACACTTTCTGTAGGCAGGCCACGTGGTCGCCAACCCTGACATTTTTTACCAGCATATCATCGACTTAGGCCTCTATGATATTACCGATCAACTCTTGAAAGACCTTATTCACCATCCTCTAGTAAGTTGCCCTCGCATTTTTTAGGCCAAGTGGCATGGCCGTGAAACAGTATGTCCCGAAATTAGTGATAAATGACATCTTCTCTAGTCGAACTCGACCATAGAGCTATGATGATATCCAGAGAATGCGTCCAGGAAGCTGAGCCTTTCATGACCTGATGTGGCGTCGACCAAGTGGTCTATCCGAGGGAGTGGGTATGAGTCCTTTGGGCATGCCTTATTTAGTTCGGTGTAATCCATGTACATGCGCCATTTCCTATTCAATAGCACGATGTTGGCTAGCCATTCCGGATACTGAACCTCCCAAATGAAACCATTTTGTAATAGTTTTTCCACCTCTACTTTAGTTACTTCTTACCTTTCGAGGGCGAGTTTTTTTTCTACTTCACTGGTTTGGGTCCTGGTAGGATGTCGAGGTGATGTTGTATGATTGCTGGACTGATTCCAGTAATGTCGCCTGAGCTCCATGTGAAAACGTCCAGGTTATCTACCAAGCATTTCACCAATTTTTCCTTTTCGTGAAATTGCAACCCTGCCCCGATGCTGAACTCTAGTCCTTTTATTATAGAGAATTTTTCAATCATGTTAAGTGGTTCGATCTACGCTCTTAGAGGCTCGACATCTAGCATCATGATCGGTGGTGCTCCTTTGGTCGATATACTGTCGACATAACATCTCTTGGACGCTTGTTGATCTTCTCGCACGCATTCGACCCCTACTGGTTGGGAATTTTATGACTAGGTGATAGGTTGAGGGGATGGCCTCGGCTGTGTTTGGCAGTGGCCGACCGTAGATTGCATCGTAGGCCATGGGAGAGTTTTGACAACTAATAAGCTCGCCACAATCACCACAGTGGTTGGATATGTGCCTAGCGTGACTCGAAGCTCCACAGTCCCTTTTGGAATTACTGTGGCCCCTCTAAAGCCCTGTAGGGGCGTGGTTCAACTGAATCTGGCAAAATATACTTACAAAGGCTCGTCCTTCTCCTGGACGACCTGTATCAAGCCTATGGCTGTCTTTCTCTTCCTCTTATTACTAAGAAAGTAGGCCACAAAGCTCCTGAAGAGTTCATCAAATGTTTAGATTGACTAGGGGGCTAATGTCCCAATGCCACTCAGTCTCTAGCTTCCTTTCTGCGGGTAGGGGGAAGGACCGACACAACACTGGATCGGGTGCTGCATAGAGCCTCATTAAATTAACGAAGGTCCGGAGGTGGTTAAGCGGATCCATGACCCCGTCGTAAGCTTCTATCGTAGGTGCTTAAAGCCCTTGGATAGATGGACTGCCATAATTTCATATGCGTATGGGTCTTCTTCCAAAACCGCCTGCATACGCTTGTCTTTTCTTCTGGATAATGCACCATCTATTTTCGGCGTCATGATCTCCTTCATCCTTCGCTCTAGAACTACCACGGGTAACGAGGGTTGCATGACTCTCATCCCCGGAGCCTCCAAGCTCGCTGTCATCGATTGGATACAGGTGAGGCTTCTACGTGCATCCCCTAGGGTAACGGTATGGCCTCCGTCGAGTGTGGAGATGGAAGGATGGCTTTCTGCCTTTGATTCTGCAAGAGGGTTATCATTGCCGCCAACTGGGTCTCTAGGGCACTGAATTGGCTTTGTGTCACATACTGCGGTGGGTCGGGGCCCCTTGCGACTAACTCTAACTCCGTCTCCACTGCGGCCATCCTTAAGCGTGTGTCGCTTCTTGTTCGTTTTCTTAGCATAGCTTTTGCATTCAGGGGGAGAAATTCCTACAGACGGCGTCAATGAAATGACTGAGATACAATACCTCTTTATCTACTTGGTGGCGTTTGGTATTCCTGCTACTCTGATGAGCGTATATAACTTGAAAAATGAGGGCGGGGCTTTCTCCCCCGTTTTACCTCCAGCGTGAGAATCAGTACATGGTGTTAGAAAAACAAACGGCGGAATTCAGATAGCTAAAGTGTTCTCTCTCATACCTGTTTCGCCTTTGTGATATTTATAGACGTTGGAAGTCGGGTGAGTGTCGGGCGTTAGGGGTGCCACGTGTCCCACGTAGCCTTCCCCATTACCCCACATTCTGATTGGGGGGTTTTCAGTTTCTCGCCAGCATGTTGTGCTTATGATAGCTGTCACGTGAACTTTAGCAGTTCATCAATGATTTTATGGCTAAGTGTTGTGGTGGCTGTGTAAGTAATCTCATGCCGGTCAACGGCCTCACGTAGAGGTAGAGCGTCCATGGGGGTCGATAGCCATGCGTGGAGGTAGAACGTCCATAGGGGGTTGATGGCCTGGGGTGTAAGTGTTATGCCCTAAATTCAATCGATTTAGATTGTAAACACTTTTAATATGTTTAATGCATTTAATTTTTGGCAAGATCTATTATTTATTTAAATTGGTATTCTGATAAATAATATTAAATAATAGAGTCCGAAAATTCAAATTTAAGTGATTTGTTAATCACAAAAAATTTTGATTATGAGATACAAATTACGTATAATTGGTTCTTGAATAATCCGTGATCGTAAGTAATAATGAGATACAGATATTGTTATTACAGATAGACCATCACATGTGTCATTTCCTGACCATCATGTGTGTCATTTTCTACTTTTGAAGCAAGTAGCTGATCTCACAAGTTAAAATATAGTGACACTTAAATGAACACGTGGATATTTTGTTATAGAACGAAACATTGGAGACCCGCGAAGAAATTTCACATGGATAATTATCTGAGCGTCAGTGGTTAATCTCTAACGTTCGGTAGTAAAATTGGTCCTTTGACTTGAGGTCATTATAGTGCCATGTATGAGGACAGTCATGCTTTGATGGTGTTGGATGTTGCTCTACTAAGGGCCGCTAATACGGCATCGTTCGGGTATGTCAAGAATCATATGAAAATTGTGAATGACCAATAGATGATTCATTACTCTTAGATAGTAAAAGATTGTGATCTGCATTTCATTTAATTAAGTCAATAATGAAATCTTTGGTCAAGGTATACACATAAGTCGAAAAGGAGTTTTCGACTCATATTGACTTAATAGTAGAATGAAAGATATGATCGATAATCGAGATTGACACACTTCCATATCTCGTAATTGATTGGATCATATTGACGAATGGATTATAGTTTCATGATAAACAAATAAGTTTGACTTTGTCATACCACATGGCATTTCCTGTAACATGTGTTGCCCTGATACATTGCTAGATGTCAATCTGGGACGGCGAGTGTGAATTGATGATAAATTAAAAGAGTATTTTAATTTATCAATTTTGATTAGATCAAAATAATATTTCACATCGTTAGGTATCGTGATCGAGAACCTGATAGGTCGCACACAAAAGAGAATTGAAAAATTGTAATTTATCAATCAATTAATTAATTTAACAATCGTTGGATAAATTAATTAATTGTGTTGGTTATTTATGAGCCCGAATTAATTAATTGGATTAATTAATTCACGGATCGGGTTTAATTAAATAGATTAATTAAATATTGGACCGGACCAGGCCAAACCTGTTTGGGCTTATATAAATACATGGCTAGGGTTTTCAATCTGTAGAGAATCTTATAATTCTTGCTAGCACAAGAGGAGAAAATTCTGGTGGCTGCAATCTATTTTCTGTGTGAAATTCATTGGAGGTTGGACAATTGGACAGTTGTGGGAGGCAGATCTAAGTTTTTGGAACAAAGATAACGTAAAGGAGTTTGTAGATCTAAGAAAATGTATAACTTTTATCACAATTCCTATCTAAATACAAAGGTGAGTCCTGGTGGGAATTGAAAATATTTTATTTTGCTGTGCATGTTTAGATAAATTTCCAACATGGGGTAGAGGTAGAGCGCTAATGGTAGGGACAACAGCCTCGCGTAGAAGCAGAGCACCCATGGAGATCGATGGCCTCGCGTAGAGGTAGAGCGTCCATGGGAGATCAATGGTCTAGCGTAGATGTAGAGCGCTCATGGGAGGGTCATCGGCCTTGTGTAAAGGTATAGCGCCCATGGGGGGTCGACGGCCACACGTAAAGATAGAGCACTCATGGAGTCGATGGCCACATTTAGAGGTAGAGCGCCTATGGGGGTCGATGACCTTGCGTAGAGGTAGAGCGTCCATGGGGGGTCGATGGTCACACGTAGAGGTAGAGTGCTCATGGGAAGGTCAAAGGTGTCGTGTAGAGGTAGAGCGCTCGTGGGGGGTTGATGGTCTCGCGTAGAGGTAGAGCGTTCATGGGGAGTCGAGGGTTTTGTCTCAACGTGTAATGTCTTACCTTGCTCGTTATCGCAGACAACCACGCCATCCAATATCAGCTAGAATTTCAAAATTTTCACTAAATTATTTTTGTTAAACATGCTTATATAGTTTTTGTTGAATTATTATTAAAAGCTACCTAATGCAGTTTTAGTGAACACAAGTAATTGCTGATCTTTCAATATCAATTTCTGTCTTTTTTTGCTCCATAACCAAAAATAAAAAAATAAAAATAAATGGTTGGTTATAATAAATTTCAATTACAGTATTTGATGGTGCATTCCTTGTTAGTTTTAACGCTTGTTTGGGAGGGATTTTGATAATTGATTTTTTGACCTTTAGAGATAAAGTGGGTCCTATCTATGATAAAAGAATTCAAAAATGACACTTAAAATAGTGAAATAATGGTCAAAAAATTGATTTTAATTGATTTAAAAGCTGTACCAAATAAGCTCTTAGTTCATGGATAGTTTGAAAGTATATATACATATATTTTTTTTTGAAGGTTATGGATGATTTAAGAGGAATATCGGTTTTTTAAAGTATAATTCATTTACTTTTATATGATAATATCATAACTAAGTTGCTGGGGCTGTAATTTTTAGTGACGATTTCAAAATTTTTACTGAAGATTTCAACCATCCAAGTAAAAACAAGATACTGAAACAGCATGTTTATGATACAATAATTAAAATTTTTTAGTGAAGATATACCCACAAAAAAGAAAAAAAAAAAAGGGGTAAAAAAAGCATCAATTTCTCAATTTAACAACTCGTTGCATTGTCTTGGAATTGTAAAGAGAGTAGTTGGTTAGTGATAAAGTTAATGGGGGTAAAATTAAGATTTTGTATAAGAGAGGAAGTATTTAACAGTATTAAATAACTATTAAGATTAAAAAAATAAAAAAATGATGTGTCAATATTTGATTGATTGGACAGTAACTTGGACAGCAGACAATGGATATCAGATCTTCCTTCATGAATACTAGGCTTCCTCCCACACATTAGTAACTTAGCCCTTTCACATAATATTTATCATCATTTTATAGATTTGGTCTTAACTTGGGATGATTTAGTAATAGTAGTTTTCGTCATGACGTCCATCATTTTATAGTTTAGATGAGCGTGTTTGTGTAGTATTGCTCTAGTTTAAAGTCCGGTTAAACGTGTTTTTTTGTATTCAAAAGGAAGAATTTGCAATTTTCGTCCCCAACCTTTGAATTATGTAGTATAACGGACCATTAAGTGATGAATTTGGCCTTCTTTTTATTATACATAAATAAAAAGCAATAAAACAACAACAAAAAAGAAGAAAAAGTCACAAATGTAGTCTCATAACTTTTCAAAAAGTACAAATAAATCGACTTAAAACAATTGAATACATATTAACACATAAGGCCGATAAATGTTGCCTGATAAGGTGAATAGTAATACATTGTATGAGATTGAGTAAGGACCCTTGTTAGTTTCTATGAGTCGTATAGCGAAAAAGATTGCAAATTGGGTTCCTCCTACATACCCCCATAGATGTAGGAATAGGGGTAGACCTTGGTCCAATTCGTTCCAAGAGACGTGACGTCCTTACCTTTTATTATTATTGTGCAAAACGTTCCCAACTCTCTCTCTCTCTCTCTCTCATGCCTTGATCATGAGAATTATTGATAACACCGATGATAAGATAATATATAATCGGGCTCAAGCCGCTCAAGCCGATGTAAGTCGAAATTGTGGCAAACTCAAAGTGCTATTTAACTGGAGTCACGGCAACTAGACTGTTTATGCTAGTGGTGTGACTTGGATAGTAGATTGAATTAATTTCAACTTTGTCATTTGGATTGAGCTCATGATTGTGTGTACTGTAAGAGAGAGAATTCTGGTTCTTAACCTTTTGCTGTGAATCTGGGAATGAGAATAAGAACTTGATACGGTTTTTAAGTCAATTAAAATTAATTTTATTATTATTATTTTTCTATTTCAATCGTCAATTTTGAATTTTTCTCTCACGGATAGGATCCACTTTATCTCTAATGATCAAAAAATCAATTATCAAAATCCCTACCAAACAAGTATTAATTTTGTAGCTCTTGTTGCATTGTGGCATGAATTAATGTACATGTCGTTGTGCCTTGTTGGTGCACCGCCAGACTATTTTCGGCTTCTAGATTCAGATCTTTATTATTGTTATGGAGTTTTTCAATCTGAGTTTTCGTTAGATTCAGAAACGCCACGGGGACAGGCTTTTTTTTGTTGCTCCATGTTAGCTTTTTCACCGAAGGCGGCGGGACCGGTACCGTCGATCGAACTTTGAAGATTAATTTTACAAGATTATTTTCCTAGCTCCTGTGAAATGGGATAAATGAAAAAAGTACAGAGACGATAACACCCTTCCATTTTTGAAAAAAATTGACCACATTTAATGGAGAAGTTGGATGGAAATGGACAAAGGACATTTTGTAGAATCAAAAGTTAGTTGCCTTAGTGCAATAATGAATGCACACATGACCAACATGCGATGGACTTTTATTATATTATACGAGAGGTAGAGCATATTTGGGGAGTATTTATAGACAGTTTAAATTACAAATAAATAGAAATAAGTGTTGAATAAATGAACAATACTTGTAGATCCATCAAAGCATGTAAATAAAAAGGGACGAAGTATTTATAAATAGTTTATAAACATGAGTGAAACATAAACTTACATAATTTTTTTTGATTATTTGAAGAACTAAACCGAAAACGTAAAGCGTGCATTGAGTTACAGTTTAACTGAACATATGTGTTGGTCATACAAAAAAGTTTTAAAAAAATAAAAAATAAAAAAAATAACTTTTAAAGTTACTTAGCTACTCTTTGATGGCCATCATTTGAGAAAATAATGATTTGAATATTAATTTTTTTAGAAAATGTGTGATTAAAAAGTAGGAAAAATTTGTAGGTTTCAGTGTAAAATATTTCATCGTGTTAATGCGTGGTTAAAAATGAGTATTAAAAAAAAATTTCAAATAATAATTGCCAAACAAGAGTTTATTCTGTCGAGCATATATAGCCCTTGTTTGAGTCCCATTTTGAGGGAAAGAATACATTTTGAATAGTAGATTGATAAAAAATGTGTGATTAAAAATTAAGAAAAAGTTTTTAATTTACATGTAATTTTATTGAAGAATGTGTAATTGAAAATGAGTTTTAAAAACAAAGAATTTTCAGAAGAATGAGGTCCAAACAAGAGCATAGTTCATATTTGGTACAAATTAAAATTCAGAATTTAATCCAAATCAAAGTCAACAATTAATTATATTCATACATTTTATTGGACCTACAACTTTTTGACCACACATTACATCAACTTTTATCAAAATTTACTAAAAATTTGATTTTAATCCCCAACAAAGAAGGTTTAATCTATATTTGATACAAAAATTTTAAAACTCATTTTAATTTCAAATTCATTTTCAACAACACATTCGTATAATAAAATAAACTTGGATATAAACTCAAAACTTTTTCCGTTAACAATACATTCTTAAATAAAAAAGTATCAATTCACAAAATATTTTTTCAAAAAATCTACACAGAGCATGTCTGGACAAAATTTTTTTTTTTTAGAATTTCAAGTCAAATTTTAAATAACACATTCTCAATTATTATCTACTTATTATTTACATATTTCATGAAACCACTTACTCCTATTTAGCCACAATTATTATTATTATTATTATTATTATTATTATTATTATTATTATTATTATTATTATTTTGTTTTTGTTTTCTGAGGTCTTATTATTATCGTGTGCACGACCAGATAGGGCCCACCTTCTAATTTCACAAAATGGGGCTCGGGAGCGAAGGCTCACTGTCCACTTATATGTTATCATCATCATTATTTATTTCTCTCTCAAAAAGTTGTTTTAAAAATTAAATAGCCTATGAGCCGATGGTCTGGCCTAGCATGGCTGTATAGTTTTATAGAGCTAAGGCTGACTCGACTCGATTCGCTTACATACTGTTTCGCGCGGGTTAGTCGCTAACAATTAAAAAGGGATCAGACGATTGTGTAAGGGACAAATCTCTTGAGACAAAGTCCCAAAAAAGGGTGTTTTTATTGGCGATGACTTTACAATTGGAAAATAAAAACAGGCCAATAAAAACAGAATGCCTCCAAGGGGCGCAAGCACACGAGTTACTGAAAAAGAAGTGTTTAAATCTAAACTAAGAAATTTAAAGTTACATATTCTCTATTTGAGAGTGTTTGATTCGGGGGTCTTTTGCTATATATCTTTTCTTCCTTTTATACTTTTTGGATGATCTCTTCGTGATCAACCGCTTAAAAACTGCTTAATCGCTCTATAACTGCCCAGTTTCCTTGTAGTGGCCAACTTGTCATGAAACTGCCTTCTCTAACTGCTGCCATTACTTTTGTCGTTCAACCGTCTTCAATTTAATTTCTTGAATCGTGGAACGTGATAGGACTACCCAATAATTGCTTTATTAATTGCACTTTTGGGTAACTATAACATCTTATGTTTGCTAAGATGCTGGGCGACTCGAATGTTTGGACGAGAGCAGGGTCACAGCTCTGGGCGACTACATGGAAATTCATTCGCTCAAATTATGGACAATGGTATTACCGCATTCATGGGCTTCCCTATTTGGGCCTTTATCTTGCATTGCCTGATTGGGTCGTTCTTTTGGGCTATTTGATTTTGGGGATCTTCCAATTGGGTTTCATTCCTTGGGCTATTTGACTTGGGCTGAACTTTTTGTGTGTAAACAATTACCCCCCAATATAGCAGAATTAATACCAATTATTAATTTTTGCCATATTCACTTTGTGTTTCCCAGCAACATTTGAAATTTCCAAGAATTTCAATTATTGTTTTCTTCCATAGTCTGAAAATGTGCGACGTTTGCAAACCCTTATAACCCCCAAATACGCTATTTCATTATACCACTAAATCACGCCTCTCTCGCAATATTACTGTTCATCTCATTGCTTCTTTGCTACGTAACTCTGAAAAACTCTATTTTGTCCCTAATGGCTGCTTCACAATCCCAGTCTAGTGACTCCTTCAGTTTTGAAGACTTTCAGAAACTCCTTACTCGGCCATATATAACTCTGAACTTCCTTGCACCGGCCAATGTCGAACTCAATGAGTTTTATCTAGGTCCTTTATTCAACAATACCGAGGCCATCGAACAAACGGCGGTCGGTCAGCTGTTCCCTTGTACTCAGGGCCCTCCGTTTCTAAATTCTTCGCCGCTGGGGCCACTTCGCGAAAGAGGTATTCGCACTTGGCCTAAATCTGATGTCGTTTTTTGTAGATGGCATGCTCGCCTTGTGGACCATGGTCCTACTAAGGCAATTTTTGATAATGTTAGGATTTCTGATTTGTTAGAAATCTCTCTTCAACCTCCTATTTTTGACCTAGTACTTTTTCCAATCGCTTTAAGTTTTTGGTCTTCTGAGTATAATACTTTTGTTTTTCTTCTTGGTCCCATGTCCATTACCTTAAGGGATGTTGGGGCCCTAGTAAATCTGCCACCTTTGGGCGATACCATTTTCCTTAGTATTTTGATTTCTGGCGTCGCCCCAAAATTTGGTAAAGGCCTCACCGAGTCTTATTCAAGCCTGCAAACCCTTCATAACCACTCGAGCGCTGAGCCTTCCCATACTGAGCGAGTGGCATTCTTCTGATTTGGCTTTGTAAATACATTTTCTCCATCTTTTTCTAGTCCTTCTGCTAGCTGCTATGGGCTAGCCATTGAGCCCCTGACTCCTGTAAATATGTCCAAAAGGGTTATTTTTTCATTCTTTAATACTTTGGATTCAATCCATTCCTTCTTTCATTTTCCTTCCCTTTTGACTCCAGATTATGTGCAACCTCCATTCACTCTGGATAGTACGAACACTTCCTTGTTTGTTTGGATTCAGTTTTTGACCGGGAGGGAGTTGTTTCATGATATTTTGACTGGGACCAATGCCAAAGCTGGGGTAGAAATATATGCTCCCCAATTTTTTGCTCGCCAACTTGGTTTTGGCCAAACTTGGCCCGTTCCCCCTTGCTATTCAAAGAATTTGATAGACCGCTTCCACACCATTAATAAGGCAAAGGCAGAGGTTATAAATGCTCGCAATCTTCTTTTGACGAGCAGCTTTTCATTAGCCCCTTCAATCCTAGCCGTGCCATCCATCCCCTTTTTAAATGACTCTGGCCGTCAGTGAAGCGCAGATTGTTTGCGACTGATGCCAATCGTGCTTTCCATTCACTAGACCAGCCAAACATTTCTTCCACCTCTCCTGTTTTGGTCACTCCTGTGTCCATTAGGAGTCCTTCTTCCTCTGCTCGTGCTAAACAATCTGCCCGTCCATCGACTTTTCTTCCTGCCAAGCCTACTGCAGCTAAAAGTGCCCCAAGCCGCAACGGCCAGCCTTAGCGTCTCCCATTTTGGAGGATGATACTGATGATGATGATGATACCCCTCTCATCGTCAGGAGGAAGGTAATTAAATTGATTTACTCATAAGCATACCTTTCCATACTTGAGACTTTTCCATGTGTTGATTGTTTATTTGGACCTCTCAGAAAAGTTCGACATCTCCCTTGAAGGCTTTGGGGTTGGCAGCTCCTGCTCCATCATCCTCTGTTGGGGCTGCTTCATCCAAACCAACTGATGAAGGGACCACGCTTAAAGAGAAATCTTCAGTCCTAGAATCTTCATCACAACCAATGGACGAGCCACCTTCTTCCCAGGGCGTTGACCCCCCAAATTCGAAGCAGAAGGTAATTCATTTTTTGATGTTTTACCTTTGCTTGTGCTATTTGTGTTGATTTGTTGCCTTTTGAGTTCTGCATATGTTCCCATGAGTCTGCCCGTTGCGGCAAGGTCTTCTCGCTTAGACAAGGGAAAGTCCTCACGAATGGTGGAGCCACAGGTGGCAGATTTGGCTGGGGATATGCCATTTTCCAAGATCACTGATGAGGTAATCTTTGCTTCACCTTTACCTTCACTTTGTTTAGTGTAGTGGAAACCTTCAATATTGACGATTTTATTTGTAGGATGCTGATAAAATTGTGTGTTCCATTCAAGACTTATTCACTTCCTGGGGACAAGTCAAAACATCTCACCCTGTTTCAGCAAGTTGTCCTTCTGCTTCTTCAGAGGACGATATGAAGTTCCTCAAGCAGTCGATATTTGAGTATGTGTCCTTCATGGATATGGACATCGGTAAGGCTAGTGCTGCCAAGCATAAGGATAAGCTTGAGCATTTGAATGCGATATTGGAGCAAGCACTGACACTTCCGTCGCTCAATCTTTCTGCTGATTTTAAAGCGACGTTGAAAGTTGTCCATTTTGAGGTCCTCTCCTTGCTGGCCAAGAATGTTGAACTGAAGGCCAAAAGTACTCAATATCTTCGCGTCGTATCTGAAAAAGAGTCTTTGCTTCTGGAGATCAACAAAGCTGAGAACGAGTTGAAAGAAATTTCTTCCGAAGTTATGATTGAAGACTCTTTGATGA
>NW_019265723.1:425240-427341 GCF_002742605.1 Olea europaea var. sylvestris | reverse complement strand
AAATAGGGCGAGAGAACATATACTTAATCAAATTTACTCTAAAAATCAAATAAACGGTTACGGGCCGTAAATAAGTCCTTAATTTTGTACATGTGAAATACAATGCAAGACATAATTTTTCGATAGCAGAATAATTACATTCACATTTTGTTAACCGTCTACTCAAGTAGTAAATCGCCCTCTCTTCACCAAATTGGTCTTCTTGTGTGACCATTCCAGCTATTGATTCTTTTTCAGCCGATACATACACTTTCATTGGCCGTCCTTGGATTGGTGACACCAACACTGGTGGACTTGATTAATATGTCTTCAGGCTTTCAAAAGCCTTTTGATGTTCTTCTTTCCAGACGAATTCGTCCTAATTTTTCAGTTTTAAAAGTGGCGAAAAGACTTTAGTTTGCCCTGCACAGTTAGAAATAAAGCGTCTTAGAAAGTTTACTTGGCCTAGAAACCTTTGCAATTCTTTTTTGTTGTTAGGTGGTTTGGCCTCTAAAATGGCTTTCGCTTTATTTTTATCAAGTTCAATCCCTCTTTTGTGTACCAAGAAATCAAGAAAGTTCCCTGCATTAATACCAAATGCACATTTCAAGGGATTCAACTTTAGCTTATATTGCTTCATTCGCTCAAATGAACATATTAACTATTCGAAATGGTCCTTTTCTTTAATGGATTTGACCACTATATCATCTACATACACTTCAACAAACTTGCCTATCATATTATGAAAAATTAAATTCATTGCCCTTTGATAAGTTGCTCCTACGTTTTTTAGGCCGAAAGGCATGACTACCCATTCAAAACATCCTAGAGACCCAAGGCATCTAAATGCAGTTTTGTGTATGTCTTTCTCAGCTATATAAATTTGATTGTATCCTGAATACCCATCTATGAAAGAATACATGACGTGTCCGGCAGTTGAGTCTACTAAAGAATCTACCGTGGGCATTGGATACTCATCTTTGGGTGTGGCTATGTTTAAATTCCTAAAATTTATGCACACCCTTAGTTTACCATTCTTTTTTAGTACTGACACGATATTGGACAACCATTCGACATACCTGGCTGTTCTAATAAAGCCTGCTTTTAATAATCGCTCTATCTCTTTTCTTAATCTCAGGGAGTACATTAAGAGCAAAATATTTGGGAGGTTGCCCGTAAGGTTTAAAATTAGGCTTAGTTGGTAATCTATGTTCCACCAAGTCTCTATCTAAACCATGCATTTGTTCATATTCCCAAGCAAAACAATCTTTATACTCCTTTAACAAAGTGACTAATTTATCACTAACCTCTTGATCGAGCATCTGGCTGATGAATGTTGGACGATCTTTTCCTTCATTGCCAATATTTACTTTAATCAGAGGGTCTTGTACTTGAGCGTATCCAGGTTTGATGATCCACATTACTTCATCGTCCAGTTCCCTTGTAAGCACTTCTTCTTCTAAACAATCCACCTCGTTGACTTCTCGGCCAATACTTTGTTCCAATTCGAATACTGCTAATTTGTCTTTCAACGCTTTCAGGGCTGCCTCTTCTTTCGTCTCGTCCTTGCATTCTTTATTGAAAGCCATTAATTTGGCTTTGAAGGCCTGAATATCGGCCATTTGTTTTTTTTGCTTCGAACTCATTCAGGACTCCTTGATTATTCTTTTGCTAATTACTGGCTCTTCTAGGGCCACTATATTTGGCCTCATCTGACTGAACATTTCAGTGAGTGAGTCCACTGAAAATGGCTCTTCACTCTGTGCGACAATCTGAGTTTCTTCCCCATCTTGGACTACCCTGACAGGTCTATAGTTTCCTTCGTACATGAACCTTTCCACTGAGTTTGCTTCTGCTACAAAAGGCCTATGATCGACTTGCACCACCTCTGCTTCACCCTTGTTATTCCAAAAAATCAGACATTGATGGAGCGATGAGGGTATACAATGACTTCCGTGTATCCAATCTCTTCCTAGTAACACGTTGTAATTAGTAAGACCATCTATTACAAAGAATATTGTGGTCCTAGTAGTTGTACCTATAGTTATGTCCAATGGCATAACTCCTTTAGCTGCAGTTGCTCCTCCATTGAAACTTATAAGGACGACTTCTGTTGGAATCA
>NW_019265723.1:408167-423668 GCF_002742605.1 Olea europaea var. sylvestris | reverse complement strand
GAAACCTTCTGCCCATTCGTTTGGCATTTGACGTAGGTTCGCCAAATCGGTCAAAGTAACTTCAGACTCAGTCTTATAAAACTAAGCGTGGAATAATTGTTCCAATTGTTGCCATGTTTGAACATAATTCGCTGGCAAATTAATGAATCAGGAGAAAGCTACTCCTGTTAATGAACTAGGGAAAAGCCTCATTTTATGATAATTAGTCACGTCACCACTTTGCAGTGTGAATCGTCCTATGTCTTCTAGAGTAGACACCTCCTCTAAACCGGTAAACAGTGAGAATTCTGGCACTTTATACCCTCTAGGCCATGGATATGCTTGGTCTATCCAATTAGGATATGGCTTTGTGTAGGTCGGCCTAATGACAGGACGTACCCCAAAAGCCATCTGGTCCTGTACGATTTCCATAATCTGATTTCTTAACATGACGTTGGGGTCATATGGAATCCCTACAGATTGGTTGACCGGTTGATTTACTTGAGGCATGATATTTGTTCCTTGATTAGGAATAAAATTACCATGATTTGGGTCGTTGTTACCATTAGCCTGAACATTCATTCCCTCATTAACACGTGGGGTATTCTGCCCGTTATTTAGGACATTATCTCTTACATTTGAATTACTCTCCAAGTTAGGCGTACCACTACTATTATTATGATTTGGCATTACACCATCCCCTTGGTTTGAAGGAGAGGGACCGAAATGTGGTTCTACCCCTTGACTTGGATTTAGGACTGGGGGATTATGTCCCACAATTGTCTTAGTTTGAAAATGGTTTGCAAGAGGCATAACTGGTTGACAAATTTGGTATACTAACTTATTCATTATTTCATTCAAAGTATTCAGTTATTTGGCCATATTGTCATAGTGTGCATTCCCATTCTGGGTAAATCTTTCCATATTATGAATATTTCGAAAATTTACCTATTTAATGACATCTTGTGTGAGTTCTCCAAGTAGTGTACGCATAGTTCGAGGACTCAACTCTGACATTGATTCGTAACGACTGTTACCGCTTTGATTTTGTCCATCTGTTCGTGGAGAGCTATGCCGCTCCTCATATCACTCGATTACAGACTGGACTCCTCCCTGACTTGCTGCTTCCTTATCAGATCTTTGAGGCATATTGTTTCATCTTTTGTATCTTCAACACCAAACACCACTGTCCCACTGGGCATGCCAAATTGTTTCGCGCGAGTTAGTTGCTAACAATTAAAAAGGGATCAGACGATTGTGTAAGGGACAAATCTCTTGAAACAAAGTCCCAAAAATGGGTGTTTTTATTGGCGATGACTTTACAATTGGAAAATAAAAACAGAATGCTTCCAAGGGGCGCAAGCACACGAGTTACTGAAAAAGCAGTGTTTAAATCTAAATTAAGAAATTTAAAGTTACATATTCTCTGTTTGAGAATGTTTGATTCGGGAGTCTTTTATGTCTTTTTTTCCTTTTATACTCCCTGGATGATCTCTTCGTGATCAATCGCTTAAAAACTGCTTGATCGCTCTATAACTACCCACTTTCCTTGTAATGGCCAACTTGCCATGAAACTGCATTATCTAACTGTTGCCATTACTTTTGTCGTTCAACCGTCTTCAGTTGAATTTCTTGAATCGTGGAACGTGATAGGACTACCCAATAACTGCTTTATTAATTGCACTTTTGGGTAACCATAACATCTTATGTTTGTTAAGATGTTGGGCGACTCGAATGTTTGGACGAGAGCAGGGTCACAGCTCTGGGCGACTGCATGTCAATTCATTCGCTTAAATCTTGGGCGACTTGCAACCTTGGGCGATGGTATTACCGCATTCATGGGCTTCCCTAGTTGGGCCTTTATCCTGCATTGCCTGATTGGATTGTTCTTTTGGGCTATTTGATTTTGGGGATCTTCCAATTGGACTTCATTCCTTGGGCTATTCGACTTGGGCTGAACTTTTTGTGTGTCAACACATACTAATGCCCCGACTCAATTTGTTGACACCCTATTCTTATCCAAACATGGTCTAAAGGAAGTTTAATTGTCCTCAAAGTTGAATATTCAGAAATCCACTTAAAAGTAAATTTAAAGGAAAGCCAAAACATGCTTTCTGAAGTCGCCAAAAAATGGATACGTCCATGTGTCAAATAGAGCGCGCGCGTAGGTATCACTCATACCTCCTCGACTGCGCAAGCGTGTCCTCTAATTTTGCTTTTCCCTCTTCAGAGCTTCTTCTTCGAATTTCAAAACCCACTGGTGCCATCACCACAGTGACACTCCTTCTCTCTCTCTCTCTCTCTCTCTCTCTCTAGTCTAGATAAATAAATGACAATTACATTCCAACACAATTAACCCATCAACCAATCAGATTAAGGTATAAAGGATTACAGATAGATACAGCAGTAAATGGTATGGTCTAGGAAGAAGGAAGGTATAAGTGAAAGTGAAGTAGTAGCACTGGGGCTCCTGCAGAGAGTGACGATTGCAATAATGGGCTGTTTTTTTGGATGTTTACGTATCAAAGATTCCCAACCTCATCTTGTCTCACGCCCTACTACTGTAAGATTACGAACAATTAGAATTTGTTTTGTTTTTTATTTCATAATTTCAAGAATTCGTGGGTTTGTATTTTTGATTTTTCAATTAGGAGCCAGTGGTGACAACCCGCAACCGGAATGCTCTGTCATCTCTATTCCTTTCTGATGGTATTATTTATTTATTTTTTCTTTTATTTTATGACAGCATCAAAGGAAAGTTTTTGTATGAAATTATTGAAATGCTTTTGGTTTGGGGGTTTTGATTGATGAAATGTTAAAAATTTTAATGGATTAAATAGATGATTCACGTCAAGAGGCTGAGAAAATTCGGAAATTGGATAATTCTCAGCTTGAAGAACTTGATTTCAGAGAGCTCAAGGAGGAGGTCTGTTTCTAAATTGATGTTTAAAATGTATCATGATATTTCTTGATATATATTAAATTCAAATTTATGATTTGCATTCCTAACTTGAATTGCGTAGAAATAGAGATTTTTGTTTTTTACAATCAAATTGATTCTTGTTATAGTGTATGCGTAGACCTGAATTCAATTATATAAAGTCATCTGAAGGTAAACATGGTTATCTGATGCTTCATCTGCAATAAAGGTTGACTTGAAACTGACATAGAACGCCAAGATAAATTTGATTTACTGTGTTCTAGTGATTTTTGAGCTTTTTTTCTTAATCCTTGTTTTATGTAGCACATGATAAATCAGTAGTGAAGTCATTTATATAAAGTCAGCTATATATTAAAACATAAGGTCTAAATCAGGTAGCA
Organism: Olea europaea var. sylvestris; assembly: GCF_002742605.1. NCBI lineage: Eukaryota > Viridiplantae > Streptophyta > Magnoliopsida > Lamiales > Oleaceae > Olea > Olea europaea. The sequence continues at coordinate 420,368 of NW_019265723.1, read as the reverse complement.
AACTGCTTGCCTGTCACCTTTGTGCGTATTATCGTTATTTGTGTATTGGATGTTAGAATTGAGTCGAATAGCACTTGGTTTGTACATGACTGAATAAATAGTGAGCTCCTGAATCTATGGATTCATGAAAAATTTAACAAATCACGACGACCATATGATTAATTGGCGAGCTGAATAAAAAATGAGTCAAGCTAATGTGTCCTGGTTCCAGTGTCAAGAACAACATCTAATTACGGAACAAGCATGTTCTTTATAATGACAATGACAGTAAATTAGGTAGCATGTTGATTTTATTTTTTCTTAATTATCTATTTACCTTAATGTTACTTATGGTATTAGCGTATCTTTGTTACCTCTCAAAAGTGTTGAGAAATTACAGATACTTTATTGCTTTGCATGATTCTATTTATTTGTAGAAATGTCTTAATCTTATACATTAAAAAGATTATCAATGGAATCTGTGCACTTAAATACAGTACACCAACGAAAGCCAGTTCTTCTTTTTCAAAAAGGAATCAAAGATTATTCTTATTCTTTCATGACTGAACACTTCACACTGTTTGCATATAGATACATAGATACAAAAAAAACCAGTCTCACTGCTCCACCATAGAAATGTAAATAATACAGATGCTTATGTATGTATACGTGCATAAATATATGTCCATGCTTTATGCATTTAGAGACGCCTAAGTTGAGTAATAATATTCTGCAGGCTAAGTTCCTCAAAGCTTGTGGAACTCTGCCTGAGACTCCTGCTGAAATTCGAAAAGCCTCAGAGAAATGGAACGATGCATCAGCTAAAGATGCAGATGCAACACCTATGAAATTCAATTCTTGGCTCTCTAATGCATCCATTGAGAAACTCAACTTAGAGAATCAACCTAATGAACCTCCTACACCTGGCAAAATTTGTGAAGAACAGAGAATGGAATCAAGTTCATTGGTGGAAACTCCGAGCAGGTAAAGCTACCAATTTTTGTATATGACTATGAAACCATTCAGCAGCTAATATCTATTAGCATGTACTTGCAATGGAAACTCAAATCATTTCTTTTTCTGCTTTCCTCTTTTCATATTTGGCACTTTGAGTTGATAACTTGACATCCCCCCAATTCATACCCAAGAAAAGAAATAATCCTGAAGTGTTGCTGGAAAATTACATGGATTACTAAGCACTTGATTGCCTCTTGTTTATAATTTGTTTATAATGGTTAAACCGCTTTTTATCCATATTTCGTAGGACTCACAGGTAATACCCACTGAGCCACCATTAGTTTCTATTTGTTTATAATTTAAACCATTTATAATCACCTATGAAACAAGCTTTGATATTCTGTTTTCCAGCTGCATGACTGATGGAATGATAACGAGACAAGGTTATACCAATTCCACTTCAGGTGGTAGCATTCAGAATGTTATCACAACCCCAGACGTACATGCTAATGTCACTCATAGTTTCACATCTTCATCTGTTCTATCAATGGATATGGCACCAAGTGTACAATTCAAAAACAAATCTGTTCATTTTGAATGTGAGTCTGATATGCGTTCATTTCAATCCAAAGGCTCTTCATCTGACATTTCCATTCAAAACTTGAAGCAATCTGGATGTGCTGGTAATTATAATAAATCAACGCTGTTACCATTTCCAACCCCATTAAAACTAACTGATGAGATGCAAACACCGGGCACTGTTTTCCCTGGATATCTTGACAATATGGTGGATGGAAAAACTGCTAAAATCAGATCTCAGTACGTTTACTCTGTCTTGAAGCCAGTGGAGAATTCCACCCAGTGGAAGGTATTGAAGGATGAAAATTCTGATCCTCATCACCTAAGAGAATCTCTTCAGCATGTCGATGAAGGAACCCCAACATCAGAAATGGAGATGAAAGAACTTTCAGCAAGAAAAGATATGAAGGTTGAAGGAAGCTTGTCTTCTTGGTTGAAACCTCCTTCAGCAAATCAAGATGACAATAATCAACGGTCTGGTTCCATATCTGGTGATAATATTCATTGTGGGAGAACTCCAAGTGATAGGCCTATCCTTGGAATGGTTGCAGCTCACTGGAATGATGATGAAAATTCTCGTATTTCACCTAAATGGTGGGATGGAAATGGAATTCCAAATTCAACCAATAAGTATAAAGAGGTTTGTTTGCTTCTATATTAATCTTTTCTTCTTTTAGCCCATTTCTCTTGTTCGGTCCTATTATTTTTATCTAGCTAACATAACCAAAAACTGGTGAATTTTTTCTGTATCTTTTGCAGGATCAGAAAGTTAATTGGCATGCAACACCATTTGAGGAGAGGCTAGAGAAGGCACTGTGTGAAGAAACTTTTCTCTCTCAGACGTATGTCACGTTTCTCCCACAATGAATATTAGCACCAATGCTTTTGGGAACTTCTTAATGCTTTTCGTCCCAAGGGTAGTTCATCTTAGTGTTTTTTTTTTTTTTTTTTCCTCCCTCGGAATTGGCCGTAGCTAGATAATGGGTCACGAGGTTCTATGCATGACAATAATATAGATGGGACAATTACATCATTTGTTGCATCTAGTAAGATGGGAAGATTACCTCAGGAAAATACTACAGAGAAACTAATCCTATAGGAGCAAGTGATTGAGCTAACAGCTAATAATGCTTCCAAGGCCCTCGTGTCTTTTGTTCAAGATTTGGGTATCCAATTTATTTGTACATGTTTGTCTATTATATGCTGAAAGCTACACCATACAGTTGTTATTTTGCACGCTTTATCCCGTGCAAAGATATTGAATGTTAATTTTTATTTTTGTGATTCTCTCTCAGAAAAAAACGATTACATTGATTTTCCATTTCTGTTACATGTTTGGTTGCAGGAAGCAAATCAGTGGGACTCCTTCAATTGAATTTAATGAAACCGAAGAATCCGATACTGCTCTATCACAGTTGCAGCAGTCTTCAGCACATTTTAAATCTGTCGTTTCATTCTAATGAAGGCGTGAAGCATTGTAATATGTATTATGTGTTCTCAAACATTTACTGCATGTTGGAATTCTTATTTCTTGTGTCGTGAACTATTAGATAATTTGGTTACAGCAAATTTCTGTAAACTCGAGCTATAATGGTTGTTGCCCTGGTAGCTTCCTGCTGCATGGCGATGTTCATTTTGTGTTTGCAATGAACATGGAGAAATCTTTATACAGTGTTTGATTCTTCTAAATTTTTCTGTCAATACTATTTACTTATCCAGTACATAGTGTTACAAAATGCCTCGTGCAACTAATCTCGAGTGCTTAAATCGCATAGCTTTTGAATGATCTTGAATCCTTTTCCACTTCCCTTTCTTTAGTGTTTATCTTTTTTTTAACTTCATCTTTGACAAAATGACATTTTAACATTCAAATAGATGGAAGTACTACAAAACCGAAAGGTCAGGGGTCCAGCTGCCACAATTTTAAAGTTGTATACCTAATTACTCTATTTTACTAGGTTGGGACCCTAAATGTAATTTTGGACCAGTGCATGTGGTTTTGTTATGTGGAAGTTAGACCTTATATCTTATTTTCTTCTAAAAATTGAAAAAATGCCCTCAATTTAGTATACAAGTGTCGCATTATTTTAAAAAGTGCGCTTAGGTGTGAAGTGTGGGCAAAACACCTTGCATTGGGCCTAAGAGCGCTTTTCATTTTTTTAAATATAATATTTTATAATTTAGATATTCGATAGGTACTATTTTAATTATTAAATATGATTTAAAATGATATTAAAATAAGAAATGGTTTTTTATGCCTAGCCTTGCTTAACTCGAAACTTGACCTCCATGTTTTACGTATTTTAGAACACTGATTTTTTTATATATATCCATTTCCCATTTCCAACACTCATTGGCCCATTTGTAACCAAAACCTACCTCATCTCAAACCCTAACCCAATCCCAAATGCTTCCACCTTAACTCATAGCACCCAAAGCCTTACAACTCTCCATTGCCGCCACCTCCACCCACGACCATTAGAGGCGAATTTCGCCACAAGGCCCACAACCATGCCTTTGAACTGAAGCCTCCTACCACCTCCGTTAATGTCCACCCCAATCAACAGCCTATTCCCTCCATCAATAACCTGAAAAAACAACCTTAATTCATGACTACACAAATAGAAGCTATGTTTGGCAGCACAATCGTGAACTATTGAATTATATGGCTCATCTAAAAGTTAATTAAAATTTATATCAAAATCAACAATTAGTTTTAACAACATTTTTACGGAATCCTCAATTTTTCAACTACACATTTTATCAACTTTTAAAAAAAAACAAAAAATTTTAGATTTTATCCAAACTAAACGGGAGCATAATGTTATAGAAATCAATCTTGACATTAATTTAAAAATTATAAAAGGCCAATTATTAAAAGGACGAACTAGTGTCAAATCGTTGACAAGATAATTGTATAAATAATGAAATTCTTATATTATTGTCTATGCAAGATAATTGTATAAAGGGACATTTTTAAGAATGTCCAATTTTAAGGGTATGAATTGAAAAGTGTCAACTCATTTGAATTTAGTGTCAACTTGTCTATTAGGCCCTTAATGAAAAGTTACATTTTGAAATGGTATTCTCGACATATTAAATGTCATTCTCGACATTTGATTTTTTATCAATTTGTCACGAATTTTGAGAAGTGACTCCTATGAAAAGTTACATTAAAATAATGTTTCTTGACATTTCATATATTATTCTCGACATTCGAACACCGTTTCATTTGTCTAGAATGACATTTTATTTTGAACATGACATTTCTCTACATTTAAAAATGGAGTTCTCGACATTTCTGAATCAATGAAAAACATAGCATTTATTGTGATTTGACATGTATACTTTTTGAAATAAATATGGCAGGTTATGTGTCAAAATTTTATTGCCCAATAACAATATTGCAAAAATGTCCTTTTTTTGGTCTTAGTGTGGAATTATAAATTGTTAATAAGGGTATTTTGTTTTAAATTCTTCCAAATTAGACATTTTTGCAATGGTGTACAGTTTTGCAAATGATTAGGTAAAAATGGACATTTTGTGAAATTTCCTTTTGTATAAATAATCAGCCGAGCACCTTCAAACCCTGCTTCAGCATGTCCACCCAGGTGGCGACCAAGAACAAGGACGGTGGATGGGGCACTGATTCGAAGATTTGAGTACAATGTGAAGAACCTATGCCCGTATTTGGTATCGATGAAAAAGTTATGCCTTTGTTAGGCATCAATTAAAATTTTAATTTTAATAAAAGTTAAAGTCAATAATTAATTTTAACCATATATTTTATGAGTCATATAACTTTTCAATCATGTATTTCACCAACTTTTATCAAAATTTATTAAAAATTTGATTTCAATTTTTACCAAACAAAGACTATATGTTATCACTTCAAATCATGCTACACGTCCAGGCTTGAATTCAAACGTAACACATGTTAACGAATGATTAGACAATTTGAAAAATTAAAATTAAAACATCAAATTATTTTCTAATATGTCAGTTTATCTTTTTATTTCCTTTTTTTAACACTGGACAAATAGCTTTATTCTTATCCTTTCCTCTACCCCTGTCAGTCATGTCAATACTTTTTGTTAGTTGATTTCATTATCATAAGGCGGCTCTAAATGAGCATGACACGCTGTTTTTGGGTGAATAGACGGCAGAGATAAAGAAAAAGTGGTGTTATGGTACGTTAATAACTTATCTTATATTCACAGGTTCAACAATGGACCCCACATTTTGGCATTTGTTCCTGAGTTTTTGGCTTTTTACTTGCCATAACGCCAAACAAGGAAGTCCAAAGAATCTAGACATGTAAAGAACAAATACATGTTTGGCTATGCTTAAAAAGTTTACTTATCTATTAGTGGCCACTATTTTAAATAATTAAGTTACTTGTTTTGATGTAATGTAAGAGATGCTTTTGGAATATATAAATTTTTTACTTAAAAAAAAAAAGGAAGAAAGAGTAATCCAAGTATATCTCCAGCTAAAATTACTTAAATTTTTACTTATTTTAAGGAACTACCAAACATGATCTAATTTGTCGACGTGGGTTTCAGGTTTCTTAAACATCACATGGCTCCTCAATCACCTTTTGTACGCACGACAAAAATATTTACATCACTTCCACTTGTTGGGCTAAGATTTTGTGTCACTTGCTCTCCAATTCATATCCTTGTTCCATCAGCCTTCTTGATCTTTTATCGTTTCATTGCCCTTTCCAGCGAAGTCAAACCACAAAGATTCAACCAAAGTGAATAAGCTTTTTATCTTAGCTAAACGGTCAGCAACTTGCTTTTCTTTTTTGGCCCGTTTCTTGAACACTTTGATATGTTTGAAGGTCGTAGATGAAGTGTTTGTTAAAAGAACTCGAAGGGTGTTCTTATGCTATGTTACCCTGATTTTGTTTCTTGGACTTGGGTTGCATTTATGTGATTGCTAGCTTGAGTTTTAGTCATTCCTGCAAGTTAAGAAATTGAAGTTTCTCTGCGCAGATTGCCCACGGATTCAACCAAAGTGAAAAAGTTTCTTAAATCTTAACTAGAAGGTAAGCAATTTGCTGTTCTTTTTTTGGCCCGTTTCTTGAACAGTTTTATGTGTTTGAAGGTCGTAGATGAAATGTTTGTTAAAAGAAGTCGAAGGGTGTTCTTATGCTATGTTAACTCTGGTTTTTGTTTCTTGGACTTGGGTTGCATATATGTGATTGCTAGCTTGAGTTTTAGTCATTTCTGCAAGTTATGAAATTGAAGTTTCTCTGCGCAGATTGCCCGCCGATTCTGGTGGTGACCAGATGAGATTACGAACAAATTGGTGCTTTGACTTATGAGATGCATGTGTTGGTTTGAGGGGTTTTCTCTGATTTGAGAATTTGGGGGGTGGGGGGGATATTGTTTATGTTTGTTATAAGGAACTTGTTGTGATTTGATAAATTGGTTATGCTTGAAGAGTGGAAATGTATAGGAATTTCATTTTGCTTTAGTTAGAGTTGGAAACTACTCAGAAAATTGAATCTTCTTGAGTGTTTTCATTATCTTGAGAGCAAGGCTTGAATTTTGACTGCTGGAACTTATTTTCTTAGAAGTATTTGATGGTCCAGAAGGATCCAGAGTACCTAGTCTCCTCTTGATCCTGGCTTTATGTAGATTTTGGTTATTAAGTTCAGTTGCAATTTGATTTGCGCTTTTGTGTTCTGGATAAACAGGAGACAAATATTAGTTATGGAAAGTGGAAATGACTATTCTTTATCAACCGACTTTGTTGCTTCTGATCTTTCAATGGAGTCGAATAGCTTCAGCATACTTTCCCCCTCCAGCTATGAAGTAGGAACCAATCTTGAATTGTTGAGTTTGAATCGACTCAGTGACAGCCTTGAAAAGCTTTTGCTTGATCCTGAGTATGACCACAGTGATGCAGTGATAGAAGTCGAGGGAACTCCTGTGGGTGTCAATCGCTGTATTTTGGCTGCACGGAGTCCGTTTTTCCATGAGCTGTTTAAGAATGGGAATGGAAGTTCTGTTACGGAAAATAAGACGAAATATCTCATGTCAGAATTGGTGCCTCATTACACAATTGGGCGTGAAGCATTTAAGGTTCTCTTAACTTATTTATATACTGGAAAGCTTAAGTCATCTCCACCCGAAGTTTCAACATGTGTTGATGAATCTTGTAGTCATGATGCTTGTCGCCCTGCAATTAATTATGCTGTGGAACTGATGTATGGTTCTGCCACCTTTCAGATTAAAGAACTTGTTATGCTTGTTCAGGTTCGTCTCGTCTCTAACTGGTTAAGTTGTTCACATTGATGTTGAGAATTATAAACCACAGAGCCATAATTCAAAGAAATAAAAATAAATACTGTAAGATTTTATGGAAGAAAAATATATTTTCCTTATTCACATAGAAAGAAGACGATACATATATATATATATATATATATATATATATATACACACACACACAATATAAATAAGGAATCTCTATAATTACCCTATAATTAGGCCCATAACAAATACTTAAGAATAGAAAATATTTATAGAGGTTCGTCTCAATGTTAGACTATATTTCTCTCCAATTCACTATGATTAAAAAAGGTTTACAAGAGAAAATCACACTCCTGTCCTCTCTAGCCTCTCTCCTCTCTTTTATGATAATATAATAAAATTTAAGGACAGCTACCTATTTATAAATTAAATAATGGTAAAATCAAATTTTACAAGGACTACAATTTTTTTAATAGAATTTTACAAGAATACAAATTTCTAAACAGTCCTTAATGAAATTTTGGTCCGGGGGTTCCGCCATCTGCACCCCCGGGAAGGCCCTTCGATCCGCTACCAGCTCCGCAAGGAAAGTGGCAATAATTATGATCGACATTGATTAGGTTCCATAACTTAACAATTGAATGAGTATGCATACATATGGTGTTCACTTTTGGAGTTTCGAGAATCTTTTTCAAAAAGATAGGATTATTTCTTTTATTATTGGTTTAAGCTTCATCAAACATTGTTTTCTGAATGTCTTTGACTTCAAATTACTGTGTTATTCTGCTAAGAAATTAACTAAATCTCGAGGATGCATAAGGTCCCTACAGAACATAAATTTCTGCATAAATTCACAACAAGTATACAATTAGTCAAATGAATTTGCTTTATGCTCTTTGGAAAAATAACTGGAAAATTTATTCTGATCGTGTGGTTATTTGTCTCTAAACATGCTTATCTATCCACATGTTACCCACGTATTCCTTTCGTAGCAGGAAGTGTTAACATTATGTGGCTATTAATATGCCACTTCTATCATCTCTCTCTCTCTGTGCCGCCTATTAGTTTTGTGTAATGCATCTTGATTGGAACCAGCATATCATGCTGAATGATGGACTACTATTCTTTTCACTGTTAAAGATTGGGCGTACCCTGCATTTATTCCATAATAACATGCATTCTGATAAGTGATAACACATCCTTTGTTTGCATGCAGCGCCGTCTTCTTGACTTCGTTTATAAAGCTTTTGCTGAAGATATCATTCCAATCCTTGTTGTAGCCTTTCAATGCCAATTAGAGCAACTTCTGTCATACTGTGTCCAGAGATTAGTGCACTCAGATTTAGACAAAGTAGTTCTTGAGAAGGAGCTTGATCGTGAAGTTCAAAGTGGCATTCAATCACTGCTCCTTGAATCTCAAAAATCTAGTGAACATGCTTTGGCGAGTGTGGATCTGGTGAATGAAAAGAGAATTGGAAGGATTCACAAGGCATTAGATTCTAATGATGTTGAATTGGTGAAGTTACTTCTTCAGGAATCTAGTATCACATTAGATGCTGCTTATGCTCTTCATTATGCTGCTGCCTATTGTAATCCTAAGGTTGTGAATGAAGTGCTCAACTTAGGTAATGCTGATGTCAACCTTAGGAATTCTCGAGGGTACACTGTGCTTCATGTAGCAGCCCGGCGTAAGGATCCATCAGTAATAGTGGGGCTGCTGAACCAGGGCGCGTCCATATCTGATACTACAATGAATGGACAGACGGCTGTTAAAATATGCCGGAGGTTAACGAGGCCAAAGGATTATAATGAAGAAACGAAACAGGGCCATGAAATTAATAAGGATCGTTTATGTATTGATGTACTTGAGAGAGAGATGCTTCGGAATCCATTGTCTGGGAACGAATCTATGTCAACAATGATGGTGCCTGATAATCTTCACATGAGTCTGTTGCTTTTTGAAAATAGAGGTAAGAGTCAATGATAGAATGCATTTCCCGTAAAGTTGAAAAACCTTTTGCAAAAATGGATATGTTGTGCTGTGTTTATTAGTGCTTTTTTAATGTTTTTATAATTTTTTTAAGGGTTGATAGGATAAGATAAAATCACTCTAGAGTATCTGTTGGGAGTGTGTCAAGGCAATCAATAAATGAAAGAAGATAAACTGATAAGATAAATGTGGGTCTTGCAAGGATCATATTTTGCTAGAAGGATAGTATGAAGCTTCTCTTTTAATGGCCTTCACATTCCTTAATACCTAGTATAAAAATGGAAATGATTTAAGGAATACTGTTATATTTGTGATGAAGACTTGCATATTCTCTTCCATAAGATGTTAGAATTTGCTCTTCTGAACCTATGCATGTATATGCTATGTGCTCATTTTGAGAATCCAATTTCTTGTAATTCTCTCTGTCATTTGCATTGTCTATTAGACTATTACTATTAGTACTATATCGATACTATAAATATTTGATTAAGCCTATGTTTGGTCCCTATTTTTTCAAAAAATCATTTTTTTTTAAACTGATTTTCAACCACACTTTCTTCCATAAAATAATTTTATGCGCAAACAAAAAATTTTCCTTATTTTTTAACCACCCATTCTCGAACAAAATGCTATTCCAAAATGCATTTTGGTCGAAAAAGGGGCTCAAACAAGCACTAAGTTTTTAAACCTCAAATTTATTTTTGAATAAATTAGGTAAAATGTGACCAGGAGGATTGACGAAGATGAATAGTAGGATCTCTTGGTGACAGATATATAACACAATGTTTAAAACTTTGGAAGTCAATTTAAAATACATCCATTCTGTTTATATTAAACTTTATTGTCAACTGATTCCTGCAACGACTATCACTAATCAACTCAAAACATGCTATTTACAGCTGATAGATATGTTATATCCACGTCTTTATCTTTTGGTGGATAAGGTTCCGTATTTCTTTTGTATTTTAATTATGTACATATACTACTATAACCCTTGTTAGAAACTCACATGAGGATTTCCATGTGCTTTATTTAGCCTGATCTAATTCAACCGTGATGCTAGTCATGTATAACTTTATTATTGTGTTTGACACGTCCGTATCCATTGTTTTGGCCAGCGTTCTAAAGAATGTGCCTAGGCGTGAGGCACAGACAAAGCGCTTTGCTTTGACAGTAAGTGCAAATTAAGCGGTCAACTGCTAAGTTAATCGTTTAACGCGTCCCTATTAATTTATTTAATTTTTAATTTTTCCCCTTTTTAAAAAACCTTTTATTTGACTTTAATTTCAAGTTTTTAAATGATTTTATGTGAACATAAATAAAAAATGACTTTATCTGATAAAGATTTAGATAAAATTTAAGCTACAGTACTGTCTATATTATGTAATTATGATTTTGAGACTTGTCGTATCGTTGGAAACTTCGAAAGTATGTATGAAGTTTCTATAAATCTGTTAAGTAGGATTTGTCTAGTTGAAAATTGAAGTTATGCAAAATAGTCTAGTTTTTGCATTTTGAAAACTTGAAAATTGTATAATTGATTAATTGTAGGAATTATTAAGTAAATATAGAATTTATTAAATTTAGATGTTTGGTATGTATTATTTTAATTATTAAAACTTTTTAGAATGACTAAGAATTTATAATAAAAAAAATAAGTAACACTTTTTTACAGGCCTAGGCGCAGCGTGAAATCTGGCCTCCACATCCAGTCACGTTTTACGTTTTTTTGGAACACTGGTTAAAGTATAGTTTGTATGTACTTGTACGGTAATCAACATAATGCACTATTTGCACTGTATTCCTTTTGCCGGTTGAAAAATCATTTGTTGCTAAATTGAGAAAGAAGCATGCCCCATATTCAGGGATAAATGCTCCATGTTGATTAATAAACTCCTGGAACCTATTAAAATTTGGTTTCACTTTACAGGGATGGTTCCTACATTTCGATTAATGTTGTAATCAACATTATCATAGTTCAGATCTGCCTTTATTTTCACCTAATGATGCGTTTACATTAAGTTTGAGTTTTATAAATCCTGTTTTTATCCGGCAGTGGCGATGGCACGAGCCCTCTTTCCTCTAGAAGCCAGATTAGCCATGCAGTTAGCACGTGCAGATTCTACCTCAGAGTTCGCTGGCCTTTCAGCATCTAAAGGAACATATGGGAATTTGGAAGAGGTGGATTTAAAAGAAATGTCACCTGAGCAAGTCAAAAGGTTCCAGTTGAGGCTGCAATCGCTACAAAAAACTGGTAAGTTCAAACTAAGCTTTACACAACCTTCCGTGATCTAATCACTTGCTGTTGAGTGCATGAATTGATTATTCAGTCTTTTTGGCTGCTTATCACAATTAGAAAATATAAGTAGAAAACTGTAACATCAAATCTGGGTTCATGAGGCAAATGGAAAACTTGATAGATTTTCAAAT
>NW_019265723.1:364638-407141 GCF_002742605.1 Olea europaea var. sylvestris | reverse complement strand
GAAAACATCATGATATTACAGAGAATATGAATAGATCTCCGTATCACTACCATCCCATCAAACTTAAGATGGTGTTTTAGAAATCAGCTTGAGTCTAAAAACTTTATAGCATAGAAGTCAATGACTGTTGCAACAGAAGAGGTCAAATTTCGAAACTGCATGGGAGGATAAAGTTTAATAAGGAAATGTGCAACCGGTGAATAAAAGAACCTCAAGAAGGGTCAAGAACTGGTTAAACAAAAGAAAACTTTGAAATAAAGTCAAAAACCAGTCAGTAAGAACAGAACTTTGTGACAAGTTTAAGAACCAGCTGATAAATAGATCCGTAGGAACAAGGTCAAAAATGGGTTCATAAAAGAAATATTGGAATCTAAATTATTTTCTCTCTCTTCTTTAATGGCAGTGGAGAAAGCCCGACGCTTCTTCCCCAACTGCACAATAGTTCTGGATAGGCTCTCGGAGGACGATACTATAGGTGCTATGTTATTGGAGAAGGGCACTCCAGAGGAACAGAGGATGAAAAGAATGCGCTACATGGAACTCAAGGAAGATGTAATGAAGGCATTCAGCAAAGACATGGCTGAAAATAACTGGACAAACTTATCCTCGTCTTCCTCATGCTTGTCTTCTCCAAGGACTGGTAAAATTCACAAAAGCAGAAAAAAAAAAAAGGTTATTAAGCAACCTTTTTAACCTTGAAACTTTGTTTCTTATAGGTTCCTTTCTCCCATCACTATGCTATATTGTGCTTTCTTATTTATCTCTTTGTTAAGTACCTAGTGACTGGAAGCATATAAACTTGTAGCTATTTCCTTGGAGCTCATAGTCCTGTAATATAATGTTTGGCATTGTGAATTTCGATTGGTGAGACTTGGAATAACAGTGGATTGATTGTGTAGCGATTTCAAATTCCTTTATTTTTGTGATATCTTATACTCTTGTCCAAAATACGACTAGTTCTTTGTTGTCCTCGGGTTTGTAATGTAAATGAACTTATCTTGGGAAAAATAATCCATCGAAGTGTCTTTTCGACCTTCTTGTGTCTTAAGTTGATTTATATTATATCAACTTATTTTTTAGCAGGTGTTTTGTCTCCAATTTAATACAGGGATCAAATTGATCGTGTGTTATGATTCCAATCTCAAAGTAAAAGAGATTTGTCTGCCAAACAAGGATCTTTCCATTCTTCCACCAAAGTTTTTGCATGGAATCTAGTTCTATTGTACACTTTTTCCCTATAGATCGCGCTTTCATACGCATATAGGTAATTTTTATGTAACAAAATTATTAGACGATAATATAGTTTTCCCTAATTTTTGCCTCACGGGAATTGGAAGTTCTTAAATGAGAAGTACTTGCAAAATTGACATGTTTTACATTGAATTGGACTCGACTCCGTGATCATATTAAGAAAAGATAGACGTGTTCAGCATATCAAACATACTACAAATTTGACAAATAACATTTGTAAGCCACTTCTAAGTTCACGATGATAGAATTGCTCAAATTGCTTAAGAAATTGAACTCGACCACGCACTGTCTCCCAGAACCCAAATTGAAGGGTTTCAGAGAAATTGTGCAACATTTCATTCGCTGGGTGAAAACGAAGAAAAGAAGAATGAGGGTACTGCAAATAAAATATGGCTTCAAAAATTATTAATAATTAATAAGAATTATGAAATTTGCAAGCATACTTGATGAACGACAGTCTGTCACACAGTAAGTGTCATATTTGTCAATAAATTAAAATACTTTCCAACATCTTTTATTTTTATTTTATGACGGGAGGAACCCACAGCCGCTACGTTTTCGGTGCGCACTGAGTAAACCCTCAAGTTGACGCAACAGTCTGCAAATCACGCCAGCCAAGTAAATCGTCCAGTGCTACAAGCTCGATCGAGAAAGTGTTGATAGAGAGAATTGAACTCGTGACCAAACGCTTCCGTACTCACCTGCTCCACCAACTCAGCCATCCCATGAGGGGTAAATACTTTCCAACTTTATTAGAGAATGTAGTAGTGCTATGTAGTCTGTAATCCATTGACATTGCTTATAAGCAGCATTACTTATAAAGATGCGACGGAGCGTAATGTGGCTTGGGAAACTTATTTATACATAACCAAGTTCAAAGTAGTAATGCTTTCTGCTCTCTTATTTATAAAATACACAAAAATTTTCCAATTTTTTCTTGTGTTACTTTAAATATGTCTTGCCTTAATCTTATTATCGGTTGTCAAATACTTTACCTCTACACTAAGCTTGAAGGGTGCCATAACATGTTGCCTGCGATGGGTGAGAAATTAGGAGACGTTATGGTCACATAGTGCTTGAAATCTACGAGTCTATGAGCTGTGAATTTCACTCTATATCGAGATCTAGTCTATACGACAATGGTTTTCCGAAACTTCTTATCCAAAATTGCACAAAAAGAGTAACAATTGTTTCATCCTAATAAATTTCAAATTCATACAGAACAAAGGTGATTAAGTAAAAGAGATACGTGATCTAATGAATCACACAATCTGATCAAATTACAAATATGAGATAGATCAACAAGTTGTTCCTTCAAATTTAACAATTATTTTTCTGCAATATTACCCTTTATTCGCGACTAACGTTGGGAAAAATGATATAACGATCATGTCCTATCTAATTTCTCTATTCACTAACCAAAGGACATATGTAATTGGTAATTTATTAATATGTTAAATGAGAAAAAGTTGTACCTTATATCAAGAAATTCTCGAAGGTCGAGGATCAATTCGCTTTATAAAAGATAGCGTTGAAATTTATGAATCAGTGATATTACTCTTTCAAGGATGTCAGTTATCAAATGTTATTTCATACACAAAGGCAAGAAAAGAAAAATCAACACATCGTGGAGAGACTACTAGCACAAAAGAATTATAGAATGTTCATAGAGAAATTTTAAAAAATAATAAAACTGTAAAATACAATGTCATGTAGATTCCCAAAAATTCTTTCTAAATCCTTGAACAAGCAAGGTTGCGTATTGTCTATATATCAAGAAATTTGATCAACCAACCGTAGAGTAGTGAACAGAGTATCATTCTATGAAGATTGTGTAAACCGTTTGTGGCTCACATGGTCAATGTAAAATTAAATACATTTTAAGTTTAAATTGTGGATTAATTAACTGGAAAGATAACTTCCCATTTGGTTAAAGAAGGGAAGTTATTGTAGGAGAAAACTACCCACTTTCATGATGGATGGGAGTTGTTTGGTGGTTGCCTATATATATGCCAAATGATCCCTAGCCAAACCCGTACAAAAATCCCTGCAAAATTTTCTCTCTAAAAATTGAAAGTCCTGTGTTTTACTTCTATCAAGTTAAAGGGTTATAAAGTGGGTATTGGCTGGAAGACCTTTGGTGCCTCAATGACTCGTTTCTATTGCAAATAATCAATTAAATCTTGAATAACATGGCTGAAGGTACGCATTTTAATTTCTTACATATTGTTGCATCTAGAGCATGAAATTTCATATCTTTTTAATCGTTACCCCCAATAGTATCGAGCTTTTTTCGTATGCTACAATATTTTTGTCACTAGGAATGTGTATCTAGAGTATGTTTGCGTGATCTTAAAAGTTAAAAGTCGACTCTTAATATGTCCAACCGTATTGGATTTCAAGGAATTAACACAACGTTAAAAATATTTTGTAAAATTTCATTCCATGAAAAAATTAAGTAATAATGAACATAATGGTGTTTTAAATAACAACCTTACTTAACGTAAAATAATAAAATCCTTCATATTAATAACACTAATGATAAAAGAAATTAACAATAAAAATATTATGCAAAAAACAGAAAAGATATCATTGGTTGTGTCCACCCAAATCCTTTATTCTGCGATTTATTTGTTTAATTATTTATAAGCAAAATGTATGATCACATTCTAAAAAATCTACGAAATAAGTGAACTATTGCATTCTCATATCACCTAAATTTATAAATTTCTCTACATGTCGAAGTTTGGCATCTATTGGTATTGTTGTTTGTTGATCCCAAAAAGTGTTGCCAACAGATGCCGGTTCCACCCGCGCACACGTGGGTGAATGTCCAACACGCTAAGACACGTGGACGGTCTAAAATGAGCGGTTCAAAAGGCGTGGGAGTAGCCCAACGACGCAGGACGGTGACGTTCGAAATCCGGCAGGTTGTTCGTGATCCGATTGTGCAATAATTACCAACCGGTGTTCGTAAATGTATATGTAAATGTGTATAAACTCAATTTGTGTATTGCAAGTAAATGAGAAAGAGTTGAGTAAAGTGTAGTTCTTTGTATTGATTCTTGCATTAACCTTTTAATGTTACACAAGGAAAGTAATTATAGTGGTACATGTAAAATGGGAGCCCTTGGATGAGGTGTCACGTGGCCTCATCTCTTTGATTTAAATATCTTATCAGGCCTGAGGTTTGACTTGCTAGCTTGTAGCGCATTTATTGCTTGTGCAGAGCCCCTATACTAGTGACAAGACT
The DNA here is from genome assembly GCF_002742605.1 of Olea europaea var. sylvestris. Lineage (NCBI taxonomy): Eukaryota > Viridiplantae > Streptophyta > Magnoliopsida > Lamiales > Oleaceae > Olea > Olea europaea. The sequence continues at coordinate 402,637 of NW_019265723.1, read as the reverse complement.
TTATGACAAACGTTCCATCAATCATTCGAATAAGATCTTTATGCAGACGATCTCTTGGGAGAAGTGAACATGGAGGACACTCCCTTGTGGTTCGGAGGCTCCTGCATCAGCTTCGGGGCTTCGGCCATTTCACACAATACTTCCGCTTGAGGGTTTCAGCTATCTTCAACTAGCTTCAGCATCATGGCTTCGGTTCATGGGCCTTGGCATGTGGACCTCGGGTACGTTCACAGGCCTCGGTAAAAAGGCGCCTCGGCTAGTGGACTTTGGCTTGAAGGGCTTCGGCCATTGCCCACCTCGGCAATATATGCCACCTCGGCTCTAGTGCCACGTGACTCGGCCTGAGTGGGCCATTGGCCCAGATGGATTGGCCAAGTATGACAACGCGCAACAATAGTCCCCCAAGTCCAAGTATGGATATTTATATCAGAGTTGGAATTAGAAATGTGTTGCCGTGGGTGAACGATGAAGAGACCGAGGCTGTGTTGATGTTGAAGATGACATTGAGGTGGTTGTAAAATCGAACCTGACTTGTTGGCTGAATGTTGAAGTTGAAGTCGAGGTGGTTGGGAAATCGAACCTGCGAGGTTTGTTGGCTGAATGTTGAAGTTGAGGTCGAGGTGGTTGGGAAACCGAACCTGCGAGACTTGTTGGTTGAATGTTGTAGTTGAAGCCGAGGTGGTTGGGAAACCGAACCTGCGAGGTTTGTTGGCTGAATGTTGTAGTTGAAGTCGAGGTGGTTGGAAAACCGAACCTGCGAGGCTTGTTGACTGAATGTTGTAGTTAAAGTCGAGGTGGTTGGAAAACCCAACCTGTGAAGCTTGTTGGCTGAATGTTGAAGTTGAAGCCGAGGTGGTTGGGAAACCAAACCTGCGGCCAAGGTGGTTGGGAAACCGAACCTGCGAGACTTGTTGGTTGAATGTTGTAGTTGAAGCTGAGGTGGTTGGGAAACCGAAGCTGCGAGGCTTGTTGGCTGAATGTTGAAGTTGAATCCGAGGTGGTTGGAAAACCGAACCTGCGAGGCTTGTTGGCTGAATGTTGTAGTTGAAGTCGAGATGGTTGGGAAACCGAACCTGCGAGGCTTGATGGCTGAATGTTGAAGAAGTCGAGGTTCAATGGTAATGATTGTGCCTCGATAGTTGTGCCAATGATTTGATGTTTTGTGCTTGTTTTCGAGGAAAAGTGGCTGAACTGTTACAACTTCCAAGGTGCCTACGGCTGTCGAATTAAAAACACAATTATGATGGTAGCTAGAGCTTCTAGAAGCAGACGCGTTAGATGGGGCGCGTGGGAGGCACGCTTGAATATGAGGCGTAGGTTTGAAAAATCGTTTGAATTCAACGCCTTGGATTTGAATTACAATGAAAGGCTCAGATTGACCGAGATTCGATCTGACGGCTGGGGTTCATCCTGGACATCTATAAAAGGTGAGAAAATTCTATTTTTCAGGATTTTTGAACACTTGCAATCTGATTCTCTCTCAAAATCTTGAACTTTCTGGCTTTGAGGCTGCCTGTTCTTTGATTTTTCGGCCTATCTCCGTTCGCGTAGTTCTTCCCTTAGGTATTATTCGCAATAAAGCCCTTTTGTTGTGTTAATATTGTGGAATGGAGTCCACCTCGGGTAGGGAGCTAGTAACTGTAGCGTCGTTTGATTATGGGGTCAGTCAGAGGGGGGATGTCAAGGCTGATAGGTACTCCATGACTGAGGAGCCAGTAGATTATACCGAAGAGTGGGGGGCATCTAGGGTGCCTTCAAGTATGACGTGGAAGAGGTTGGGGGAGATTAGGGAGAGTTACAGTGTCCCCCATACTATAGAAATGTTAGTTCTCGAGCCGAACGAGCGGGCCTACTATCCGAGGCCCGGTTGTGTGGCAGTCAGTGAATACCTGTTTAAGGCAGGTATGCGTCTTCCTCTGCACCCCTTCTTTAGGGCGGTGCTGAGGAATTTCATGTTGTGGCCGACCTAGGTTTTGCCAAATGGGTGGAGCCAGTTGGTTGGCTCGTACTTCCTGTGGAAGGAGGTGTCACTTGGGGAGGACATGCCTCTCCATGTATTCATGACCCTTTTCCAGCCCCGGGTCATAGGGAAGGAGTCCAGGGGGAGGTATTACCTTACACCTTGGGGGGCTCACACACCCTTTGTGATGGGACTGCCTTCCTCCATCAAGGGGTGGAAGGAGTCCTGGTTCTGGGTGTGAGGAAAGTGGCAGGCAGTGGAGGGGGACAAAGCCCTTTCTTGCATAGTGTCGACCCAGTACTACGAAACTCATGAGTCTCCCAGCCCCTGCTTGTACTTCTGAATTGAATGCTTGAACTTTTCTAACTGTTGGGGGTTTCCATTGCAGATAGTAGTACGAGGTTCGAGCTCAGCAGGGAAGAGTTCGAGGTGATAGAAGACATCTACAAGAGGCCCTTGAAGCTCCGCCACTTTGACCACCTGATCGACAGGAGTCACTACTTCCTGGATTTTGGACTGATGGCTTCCAGAGGTACGAAGCTCCCACAGTTGTAAATTTTCTTGTTATTTTATTTTGATACTGATGTGCTAACCTGACGTGCTATGCAGATAAATTCAAGAGGAGGGAGTACCCAGCTCCGGACATGACTTCTATTCTGAAGGCCACATCTACTGTCAATGCGAGACCCCTGAAGCTGGAGTCCAGTGGCGCCAAGGAGGTTCGAAGTAGGGTGGAACGCCTGTCCAAGGACAGCACCCCAAGGGCTTCGGAAGAGGGAACTCCCCAGAGGCAGGAGAAGCCTAAGGAGCCTCGGGGTAAGGAAAAAGTTCATGAGGAGGCGAAGAGGAGGAAGCTGGTGCACGTCACCAGCTCGTCAGGGAAATTTGGGACCTCAGTGTCCCACGAGGCTAAATCAACAGGCGAGCCGAAGTTGCTCACATCCGCCTCCAAAGCCATCAAAATAGAGATGGTCAGAGAGGTCGAGGCTGAGGAGGCCAGAGAGGAGGCTACGAGGAGAGCTATTGAGGCTGCCGAGGAGGAGGCAGCAAAACAGAAGCCTGTTCGAGAGAAGGGGAAGTCTCCAAGCTTCCTAGCTGGAAGGGAGGAGGCCTCCTCCTGCGATGCCACCGACTTGACGAGGGCTTTGGTGAGCCAAAGCGTCAGAACCTTTGGCCTCATACTTGAATGCAGGGAGGCCCTGGGTGAATTTCAGACAAGGACCCAGTCTTCGGAGGAGAAGACGGCCTCCCTCGCAGAGGAGTTGAAGGCAGCTAAGGCCGAGGCGGAAGAAGCCAGGGCCTAGAAAGTTGAAGAATTGGCCAAACTTGAGTCTACCTTGGCTCAAATTGAGGCCTTGAAAAAGGAAGTGTACGAGTCACAGTGCGAGGTGGCCTCCCTGACACAGAAGGTGGAGGTCTCCAATGAGCATCAGAAAGTGACCGCTGAGGCCCTGGAGAAAGCAAATGCCTCCTTGGCGTCATCCCAAGAGGCTTACCAGTTCTTTGAGGGATAAATCAAGTGGTATGTGGAGGATGCCTCCCACGCAAGAGAGGAGGCCCAACAGGAAAGGGAGGAGGCGGTGAAGGAGTACGTCGCCAACTTCCATAATACAGAGGAGTATAAGAGCTTCAGTGCTTACTGGAGAAACTTTGCCTACGCTGAGGTGATGGAGCGGGCGGAGGAACTGTATCCCAATTTGGATCTGACTCAACTCAGGTCTGAATTCGTGGATGAGGTACCTCAGACCCCTGCTGAGGAGGTACTGGGTGATGAAGCAGCTGAGGCAGAGGAGACAAATGCTGATGCTCAAGCTGCCAAAGCCCCAAGTGCTGAGGCACCTCCGCATCTACCCAGGTTTAGATTAGTTTTCTTTTCAGTCTTTTGAATGTAATGGCATGAGGCCCACCTTTGTAATCTTTATTGAAGATCAATATGATGCCTTTTTGATTCATTGTTGTTTCTTTATCCGAGTGTATGCGCCTCGTTAAGCAAATGAACTTAAAAGTTAACAGAAGCACTAACTAAATAACTTTAAGTTGGTACCTTAACTTCAATCACTTTAAACAACTGGATTGAACGACTGTATGAGACTTGGAGTTAAGCATAATTAACTGTATGAGCCTCGGACTTAAGCAAATGAACAACTGTATGAGCCTCGGACTTAAGCAAATGAACTTTACTTGAGCATAATTAACTGTATGGGCCTCGGAATGCACGTGAGGTGGCTTCTACCATTGGCGTTCAGCCTGGCCAAAGGGAGGCATGTGCTAGCACCTCGGAGCTCAAGCAAGGTGGCCCAGAGGTAGGACGCGAACCTCTCCTCCGAGGTGACGACGCATCCCAGACATGGTAGATGGTGCAGCCATGTTGAGGCTTCTTCCATTAGCGTTCAGCCTAGCCAAAGGGAGGCATGTGCTAGCGTCTCGGAGTTCAAGCGAGGTGGCCCAGAGGTAGGACGCGAACCTCTCCTCCGAGGTGACGACGCATCCCATATATGGTGGATGGTGCAGCCATGTTGAGACTTCTCCCCTTGGCGTTCAGCCTGGCCTAAGGGAGGCATGTGCTAGCACCTCGGAATTCAAGCGAAGTGGCCCAGAGGTGGGATGCGAGCCTCTCCTTCGAGGTGACGACGCATCCCAAACATGATGGATGGTGCAGCCATGTTGAGGCTTTTTCCCTTGGCGTTCAGCCTGGCCAAAGGGAGGCATGTGCTAGCGCCTCGAAGTTCAGCGAGGTGCCCAGAGGTGGGACGCGAGCCTCTCCTCCGAGGTGCCGAGGTAGTACAACACGTTAATTTAATCACTGAATTTTATTGAACCGTAGAAATGTTACAAAGGCTAGGAAAGGTCATCCAGCAAGATAGTACATTTATTGATAATAGATTCTGAGGTGTTCAATGTTCCATGGACGGGGTTGTGTCTTACCGTTCATGTCTTCAATCCAATAAGTCCCAGGTCGAACCTCTTCTCTGATTTTGTATGGACCTTCCCAGTTCGGGCCTAGGTAATCGGAACCAAGTTCTTTTGAGGACATGAAGACCTTTCTGAGTACAAGGTCGTTGATTCGGAATGACCTCTTCTTAACTTTCGAGTTGAAGTACCTTGTCATCTTTCTCTGATATGTGCCGAGCTTCAATTGGGAGTCATCTCTTCTTTCTTCGATAAAGTCGAGGTCGCACCTCCAAAGCTCATCGTTGGTCATCTCGCTGAAGTACAGACATCTTGGAGATGGAAGTTCGACCTCCACGGGGCTCATCGCCTCAGTTCCATATGCCATGAGGAAGTGCGTTTCCCCTGTTGGGGTCCTGGTGGTGGTTTGGATCGCCCAAAGGACTTGGGGCAGCTCATTAACCCATGCCCCTTTTGATACATCAATTTTCCTTTTCAGGACATGCTTGATTGTCTTGTTCACGGCCTCAACTTGGCCATTTGCTTGTGGGTGGTGAGGTGTGGAGAAGTGCTTCTTTATGCCGAGCTCTTCGTATAATTCTCTAACCTTTTTGTTGTCAAACTGTCTGTCATTGTCTGAGACAATTGAGTAGGAAATTTCGAACCGGCAAATAATATTTTTCCATAAGAACTTGGAGGTGTTAGCTTCAGTGGTTTTTGCCAGCTTCGACCCACTTTGTGAAGTAATCAATGACCACAATTGCAAAACTTGCACCTCTTCTACCTTTAGGTAGGGGACCTATGAGGTCCACACCCCATTTTGAGAAAGGTCAGGGGCTTGAGACGGCAGTCAAATCCTACGATGGTTGTCTTTGCACAGGAGAGAAGCGCTGGCATTTATCGCATTTTCGTACAAACTCGAGGGCGTCCCGCTTTAGGGTAGGCCAGTAGTACCCCTGCCTCAATAATTTTTGTGCCAGAGATAGACCTCCGGAGTGGTTGCCGCACACGCCCTTGTGGACTTCTCTTAATATATAGGTAGCCTCTTCTCCTCCAACGCACCGTAAGAGTGGAAAGGAGAAGCTCCTCTTGTAGAGAATGTCATCAATGAAGAGGAAGTGGGCTGACCTCCTTCTTAGCTTGTAAGCCTCATTCTTGTTAGTGGACAATACCTGGCCTTTGAGATATGCTATGATTGGCTGCATCCAGGTGGGAGTTCCAGCAACCCACATTACAATAGGGGCCTCGGTCGAAGGCAGGAGGAGGTGCTCAATAGGTACTATTGTGAGTAGCTCTGAGTCCTTGCTACTAGCCAGCTTCGAGAGTGCATCCGCATGCTCATTTTCGATGCGGAGGATCTGGATCAACTCAAACTTTTCGAAGGATGGGATGAGGTTCATCACCATTTTCAGATAAGAGGCCATTGTTTTGTCTTTGGCTGAGAAGTTACCATTGACTTGGCTAACAACCAGCTGGGAGTCACTACTTATGAGTAACCTCTTTACTTGCATTTATGTGGCCAGCCTGAGGCCCGCAAGAAGTACCTCATATTCTGCTACATTATTGGTAGCTTTGAATCCGAACCTCACCGTCGAGGTGAGTTTGTGACCTTCGGGGCTGATGAGGACAACCCCGACACCTGAGCCGACATCCCCAGCTGACCTATCGACGAAGAGGTTCCACGTGGGGGGCTCGGTGGGTTCCATGATTTCATCCACCTTAGGTAGGTTGGCGAATTCAGCCACAAAGTCAGCCAAGGCTTGCCCTTTGATGGCTGCCCTAGCCTTGAACACAAGGTCAAATTCACTTAGTTCCACTGCCCATTTCAATAACCTTCCTGAGGCATCGGGCTTTTGGAGTACCTACCTCAGGGGAAAGTTCGTCAGGATATGGATGGTGTGAGCTTGGAAGTAGGGTCTAAACTTCCTAGAGGCCGTGATCAAGGCCAAAGTGAGCTTCTCCATATCGAGGTAACAGGTTTCTTACGATAGGAGCGCTTTACTTGTGTAGTATATGGGGAGTTGGGTGGACCCTTCTTCCCGTATTAGAACCGAGCTGATGGCCTTATTGGAGACGGTCAAATATAGTTGTAGGATATCACCGGGCTTCGGTTTGGAGAGGAGGGGACCTGCCCCAGGTGCCTTTTCAGGCATTGGAAGGCCTCTTCACATTCCTCAGTCCATTGGAATTTCTTCCCAGCCTTCAGCACTTTGAAAAATGGGAGGTATTTGTCCGTAGCTTTGGAGACAAAGCGGCTAAGTACGGCCACTTGCCCGGTAAGACTTTGCACTTCCTTTGGCTTTTAGGGGGACCTCATCTTGCATAGAGCCTCAATCTTCTCGGGGTTGGCCTCAATTCCTCGTTAGTTGACCATGTACCCCAAGAACTTGTCGAAGGCTACCCCAAAGGCACACTTGAGGGGGTTGAGCCCTATCCTATACTTTCTTAGGATTTGAAAAGTGCTGTTGAGGTGCGTTATGTGGTCCTCAGCCTCCAAAATTTTTACTAGCATGTCGTCTACGTAGACCTCTATTGTTTTGCCAATGAGGTCCATAAACATCTTGTTTACAAGTCTTTGGTAGGTCGCTCCGGTGTTTTTCAACCCGAAGGGCATCATTCTATAACAATAGAGGCCTCGATCTGTGATGAAAGAGGTGTGCTCTTCATCGGCCGGGTGCATGGAGATTTGGTTGTAACTGGAGTATGCATCCATAAAGCTCAACAACTCGTGCCCAGCCATGGAATCTACCAATTGGTCGATCCTGGGGAATGGAAAGCTATCTTTCGGGCAAGCTCTATTGAGGTTGATAACTCGATGCACACCCTCCATTTGCCATTGTGTTTTTTAACTAAAACCGGGTTGAAAACCCACTTCGGGTAGGTTGCCTCCCTGATGAAGCTGTTTTGGATGAGCTTCTGAACCTCTTCCTTCAGGGGCTCGTACCTCTCGGGATTGAGGGCTCTTCTTTTTTGTCCGTGAGAGGCAAACTTAGGATCGATTTTCAGGTGGTGATAGCTAACCTTGGGGTCTATGCCTACCATGTCCTCATGCCTCCAAACAAAGACATCAAGGTTCTTGCCTAGGAAATCCTTAATCTTTTTCTTCAGAATGTTGGATAGACATTTGTCTACCTTCAGCACCTTTGATGGGTCTCGGGGGTCTACCGATAAGCTCTCAAGCTCCTCTACTGGGGATGCTTGAGGCTCGTGTTCCATTATGCGGGGGTCAATCTCATCAATGACCAACACCTCCGGATTAGGTGGTGCGTCGATCATATCAACATCTTCTTGTTCGGTGGGAGTATCACTTGGGACTTCAGCCATGATCACATCAGCTATGATTACATGGACATCCCGGAGCTCTACCTTCTTGATGGAGCTTAGATAGCACTCTCTCGAGCCTCTTTGGTCGCCTCTCACCATTGCCACCCCATTTTCTGTTGGGAATTTCATGCATAAGTGGTGGATGGAGGTGACTGCACCTAATTCCTTTAGGGCTGGTCTACCCAACACTCCATGGTAAGCCGACCAGCTGTCGACAATGAGGAACTCTATGAAGTTCATCGTTGTTTGTGGGGATTCTCCCATCTCCACTGCAAGTGTTATCTTTCCCCTCGGAGTGATGCTATCTTCGATAAATCCGTACAATGGAGTGGTGGTGGTCGTCAACTGATGATCCAATATCATCTTGTCAAAAGTGGATCCGAATAGAATGTTGACAGAGCTGCCGTTGTCAACTAATATTCATTTGAGCCCATTCCGAGCTATGACAGCCCTCACCACAAGTGCATCACAATGGGGGTAATGAACTCCTTCGGCGTCTTCTTGGGTGAAGACAATGGGTGGAACTTGGTTTCTTTAGAAGCTACTATCCACAATGTAGCTTGTCAAAGGGGGGTGTTTAGCCTCCCGAGCGTAATTCCTTTTGGCGTTTCGTGTTTCACCGCCAACATACGGGCCTCCAAATATGGTATCCACCTCGTGGATAGGGGCCTGATCTTGAGCTTGTCGATTTCTTCGGTGCCTACGCCCTTTCCTGGGCCTCTCTGCATCATGCTCCTTTCATCGTGGGGATACATCCCTTTGACGGGGAGCGACCTCCTCACGCTCACGTCGGTTGTCGTGCCTGGACGGGGGCATGTTCGCCTGGGACGAATCATGTCTGTCTCTAGCGGGTTCCTGTCGGGAGTGGTGTGCATAGTCTCTGTAATCTGCTGTATCATGCTCGTAGGACCTTGGTGCACACAGTATCTTGGGGGGTTCGGATTTGACCTATTTCTAGGTCCTAAACCTTGGTCTCAGCCTCTCCCCCGACGGGGTCCCTGATGGGCCTCCATCTGATGGGGGTCAGTAATCGGGTTGACATCTTCATGTGCCAAGGTAGGAATCACATTCAATGTGGTGGTGGCAAGTGCTTGGCCAGAGTTCTCATTTTCGGCCTGGTTTATTTGGTAGCCCATCAGGTGGGAGGTCGGGCCTCTACCGCACTGTCTTTGAGGTGGTGGGAGGCCTCTACTTACCCTATTCCTATGCTCAATTAATTCTTCATTGATGATCTCCCTTCTCATCATTTCGAGGAGGGCATCATAAGTGGTGGGGTCTTGATTCTGCACGTCCCTCCAGAATAGGATATTCATGTTCAGACCTCCCCTCAATGCGGATAGTGCCTCCCGGTCAGTGACTTGTACGTAGTACATCATCTCATCGGTGAAGCATGATAAGAAGCTCTTTAGGGACTCCCCATGTGCTTGTCTTATGTCTTGGAGACGTTGGATGGGGGCCTCTCCTTCTTTGCTCAACGCGAACCTCTTCAAGAATGTTGTCTTGAACTCGGATCAGCTTCTAATGCTCCCAGATGGCAATCTGCTATACCAAATTTTGGCCGCTCCACCAAGTGTTAAATGGAAGGCTCTGCACTTCACGGCTGGGGTGGCGCCCCTTAGGCTCATGTGAGTTTTATAAGCATTCAGGTGCTTCTCCGGGTCGCCTCTTCCGTCATACTTTGGTATTTTTGGCATAACATAGTGGCTCGGGACCTGAGCATTCCTTAGTTCCCTTGAGAATGGTAGATTCTCATCATCATCGTCCAAGTCCCAGGACTTCTGCTGTTCATCAAAGTCGTACTCATCGGCTCATACCTTGGTTGTTGGTGAGAGGTTCCGGGGAAGTCCCTAGCCTCTTCCTCCCTCCTCTGCTGCCTATTTCTAGGCAGAGCAACACGGGGGGCATTTTCATACCTTCTCTCCAGCTGCTGGGGCATTGGATGTAGAGGAGGTGGCCTTGTCCAAGGCTGTTGAGCCTGCTGTTGCCTGAGCCTCGGTTCGACGGGGCGGATTCTGTCAAAAACACTTCCTGCCCTCCTATGTCTTGGATCTTGCTCATACAGAGGTGGGAAATTATCATGGCTCATTTGGACCTCGGTGGGTCGGCCAGAAGCGTAGTTGGAAGAAACATCAATTTCCACTTCCCTTTCAAATGGGCTTCCACTTCGGCCATAGTCTGGCGAGGCAGCTCTATGACTTTGAACTTCATCCTCTTGCTGGTAGTACCCTTGGAGGCGTATGGAGGAATGGGGAAGCCTCCCTGGCCCTGCATTTGGGTCATAAGCTCCCTCATAGCCAAGTTTTGGCTAGCAATATCTCTCATGTTGGCTGCCATGGCGGCCATTTCTCTTGATAGTCGTGCCGTCGCACGCATCCCACCTCTTTTTTGGTGGTGGTGGAGTCTCTGCCCAGCTGCCGGGGCAGCAGGCTGAGAAGGCACGTTTGTGTTTTCTCTTACTCTCCTGGGGAGAGTATCTTCATTGGAGCTCATTTTCTTTTGTCAGACTTCAGATTTTGCTAAGTAATGGGACTTCCTCCTGTTCTTTTTCAAGAACAAATCCTTTTTTAAGGGGGGTTGCCCAAATATTTTTTCAGTAAGCTTTTACCACAAGATTGCTCGTGGTTATGGTATGGTTTTCCACAGACGGCGCCCATCTGTTGACCCCAAAAGGTGTTACCAACAGATGTCGATTCCACCCGCACACAAGTGGGCGAATGTCCAACACGCTAAAATACGTGGACGGTCTAAAACGAGCGGTTCAAAGGGCGTGGGAATAGCCCAACGACGCGGGACGGTGACGTTCGGAATCCGACGGGTTGTTCGTGATCCGATTGTGCAATAATTACCAACCGGTGTTCGTAAATGTATATGTAAATGTGTATAAACTCAATTTGTGTATTGCAAGTAAATGAGAAAGAGTTGAGTAAAGTGTAGTTCTTAGTATTGATTCTTGCATTAGCCTTTTGATGTTACACAAGGGAAGTATTTATAGTGGTATATGTGAAATAGGAGCCCTTGGATGAGGTGGCACGTGGCCTCATCTCTTTGATTTAAACATCTTATCAGGCCTGAGGTTTAACTTGCTAGCTTGCAGCGCATTTATTGCTTGTGCGGAGCCCCCATACTAGTGACAAGACTTGACCTTTATACTTATGACGAACGTTCCATCAATCATTCGAATAAGAACTTTATGCAGACGATCTCTTGGGAGAAGTGAACATGGAGGACACTCCCTTGTGGTTCGGAGGCTCCTGCATCAGCTTCGGGGCTTCGACCATTTCATACAATACTTCCGCTTGAGGGCTTCAGCATCATAGTTTCGGTTCATGGGCCTCGGCATGTGGACCTTGGATACGTTCACAGGCCTCGGTAAAAAGGCGCCTCGACTAGTGGACTTCGGCTTGAAGGGCTTCGACCATTGCCCACCTCGGTAATATATGCCACCTCGGCTAGAGTACCACGTGGTTCGGCCTGAGTGGGCCATTGGCCCAAGTGGATTGGCCAAGTATGACAACACGCAACATTGTTCAGAATACCCGATTAAGCGGGTAATCTATGCCCGTTCTGGACGGGGTCCACGGGTATCGAGTTTTACGATTTTTTTTGTCATCCTTACTTAAATCAAATATGAAGTTTAATTGTGCAAAAATCAGGTACTCGATCAAAATGATTCTCTCTCACCTCTCACTCCCACACACTCTTTCTCTACGATTCTCTCTACCCATTTTCTTTTTTTTTCATCGGTATTAGGTTTCTCTTCATTGGTGCGAGCTTCGATGGTGCTCTAGTATGACGAAGCTCAATCGCCATGCATGCGGTGGCACAACTGCCAGTTTGTTGGCTCAATGCTTTCTGACGATTGAGCACTCGTCGTTATGAAAAAGTGTTTTCCGACTATAAATCTAGCTGTTATGAGGTGGCGTCGCCTATTTAGATTTCTATTTCGAAATTTAGTCTTTACATCTTTTGTTGTGGCTGCAGATAACTTGTCTTAATTTAGTGTGGTAATGGTTGTTAATTTGAGGTAAAGGTGGTGGTGGCGATTTTAGGTGGTGGTAGTGACTTGGGTGATTTGAGGAAATTTTCTTCTTTTTTGTTCTTCTGTTTGTTGAAAGACTCAAAATAGGTAGTCTACTCTTGGATTGAGAAAATCTAGTAGTGGTGGGGTGGGGTTGGTCACAGTATATTAATTTTCTATGACCAAATCTCTTAAATATGTTACGTGCTGAAGTGCACGAGTCACATGTCAAAATGCATAGGTCACATGTCACAGATTTAAGAGACTTGGTTACAGATCATTGGATCAGATCGTAAATTACAGATCTAAGAGATTTGTTTACCTGCCCTTGGATCAAGTCATGGTAACATGTAATAAGGCACATATTACACTGCATAGGTCACAGATCACAGATTCAATAGTTTTGGTTACAAACCCAACTGTTCACGGGCCATTGAATCGGGACATATGTAGAGATGGCTCGGCTCGGCTCGTTAACCCACGAGCTCGGCTCGGGCTCGTGACGAGCCGAGCTCGTGTACTCACGAGCCACGAGCTCGTGGGCCGAGCGGAGCCGAGCTCGTGAGTGAATTATTTTATTTTATTTATTTATTTTTTTTGCAAATTTTTCAAATTTTATTGATAAAATTTTATTTTTTTCCACTTTTTTGGACGGCTCGGCTCTTGGGCTCGGCCCACGAGCCGCTCAACGAGCCGAGCGGGCTCGGCTCGTTGGACGCAACCCCCCACTTAGCTCGAGCTCGGGCTCGAGCAGCACACGACCCGAGCTTTGATGAGTCGAGCCGGCTCAGCCCAATTGACATCCCTAGGCATATGTCAAGTACATAAGTCACAGGTCACAGATTCAAGAAATTTAGTCACAGACTATTGACTCAGGTCACATGTCACATATTCACGAGATTTCGTCATAAGCCATTGATTTCTCCTATCTCAGTTATTCGAACAGGTTAAAAATTCAATTAACCAAATTTCATACATAAGGAGCTATTTTTCAATTTTCAAGTTTGAATTACACCACTAAGTCATGAATGAAGAAGATTACCAATCGTCGACAATGTTCATTCATACTTGAAAAAGTTGCCAACGGGGTAGATGTCAGGGGGTGAATGTCGACGACGAGTGGATGCTGACGGTGGGGTGGGGGTGGTTGCTTGTTGGGGTGGGTATGGGTAGGTAATTTAATTTGATAATATTATTATTTAAAATTTAAACAGAAAACCGACTTTTGAATTTTGAAACTTAAATGTTTGGAAATTGCTTTATTGCATACTTAATGGCTAAAAAGTGATTTCCCCGTAGTTATTATTTTGTTATAGTATGATATCAGTGATCATATTCTTGTTTGCACAATTTCTTGACAATTCATGAAATGATAGGTTTGATCGTGAAAATTTGATTTTGCATGAGAAAGAAATAAATGTATAAATGGCATTTTACATGAAAATTAATGAATTTCGATTATTGGACTCTTTAAATAGAGATTGATAATAATATATAGTAAGAGCTAAAATTTAATTATTTTAATATTATTTATTTTCTTGAACACATATTATAATTGATTTTTTAATTATTATTTATAATTGGATATGTGCATACAATTTGTTGTGTTGGTTGGTAGAATTGTCACCCCCACTTAAATGGACAACTGTCTATTTAACAAATCGCCTCAATTAAATTGATAAAATTAAATGAGATGGCATGCGCAAAGTAAAAATAATATTATATTATCACGTTATTTACAATTGCACAACATAAATGTATTTAATCACGATAAGATTGTCTCTATAAAATGAAGAATGTAAATAAAGTCATTTATTTGTTGAATAAGGGTAGACTATTGTTTATTTACTCCCCTCTTTCTGTCCTGAAAAGAAGGTATTTTCCCTCTCGATTTCGAGCATCACCTATTGTACGGGAATCTATCAATCCAGACTTCCTGAAAATTGGGGACGTCCCACAGCTCTTACTCAAAGACATGGAACCTCTTGTTAGATACGAATAGGGAAATTTACTTGCAAAGAGCTTATAAACCTATTCTTTCTTGCTAACTAGTTGTTAGCACCAAACCTCTCAAAGGAACTGAAGCGTTCGTCCTAACTTTTTTTTTACTCGCATCGCATATGTCCCTTTTCTTTTACTTCCTTTGCCCATGAGGTGCATTATATGTTTAGAAGGAAAAGGACATTCTTTTTCCCATTCTGTGATGCTACAAATGGTACACAAAGGTAAAAAATATATAATATTAACCAAGATTCAGAGATAATAATGCATTCTTGAATAGTGTATTGATGGAAAATGTATGATAAAAAAATAAGGAAAAGTTTTTGATTTGCGTGTAATATTATTTTATTGAAGAGTGTGTGGTTGAAATGATATCAAATCACTATTTAAAAATGCATTTTTTTGGAATATGTGGCTCAAACAGGCCCATGCTGAGCCAGGTATTTAACTTCAGCTTAGCTGCTCAGCGAATGCCCTTGTGATGAATGAACTATCCCCCCTTCTACCCTTTTTGCTTCCATTTTGATTCGTTCACAGAGACAGATCACACCAGCAACAACAGCCTCTTTCTGGTCATACTCATTTTCCTAAAAGGCTAGCTACCCTTCTACAGTTCATTATTTGTGTGATTGACTTAGGCATTTCATCATAAGACGAATCTGAGCTGAGAGACGAAACCTCTTCTTGCACTTGCTTATGCCTATTCTATTAATTGGGATTAAGCGCTTCAACAGTAGATATGCGACCTTCATTCACTAGACGTGAAGTAACCTTCCTACTAGGAAAATCCTCTAACCTACTTCCCCCTCCCCCCATATGTGGGACCCCGTTGTCACCTTTGGCTCAAGCTACTTTTGCTTCTGGGAAGGGCTAGCTTGCTACCCAAGTCTACTTCCTAAAAGCAAGCCATATCGTAATTCAATCCTCCAACACGTGTGCTAACTTCACGCCTAAAGCTCTTTTCCTTTTCACTCTACTTCGCAAAAAGTCCTAAGCTTTCTTGCAGCGTTCATTCAAAGACACGAGCCTTCGGAAATGCTATGGTAACATAGTGGGTGACATGCACTCTGACAGAAGGCCCACTTATAGGGGTGGGACTCACCTTTTAAATGCGAGCCCCACCCCTGTAAGTGGGCCTTCCGTCTGAGTGCATGTCACCCACTCTATCTTTTGAGCATTTCCCGCCTTTCGTATCAGGAGGCGGGAATGCAAGACCAAGATCTCTTCCATTCGTTAAAACCAAAGTCAATCCAAGAACTTCAGAAAGCCACCTTTTATCGCAAAAGAGTTTCTTTTTATAGGAACTGAAACCAATTCCAAATAGGGGGCCCATTTTCGTAAAGGAAAAAAGTCTACTGTTAAGTTTTTCATCAGCGAGCCTGTGATCAAGTCAATTGGGTAGAGTAAAAGAGAGGATGTCGATAGTTCGTTGTCGGGACAGATCAGAGGCTAGCATCCATGCTCTCGGGCTCGATATCATCCGCATTTGAAATGGAATCGTATCAATTTAATGATCAATCGACCCACCTCTCGAGTTTGATGATGCAATCAACCAAGCATAGCAAACGAATGAAGTGATAAATGAGAGCTACTATAGTTAGTGATTTTAAGGAGCGAGATAGACAAAAAATGGATGGAAACAAGCAATTTCATGATTAGAGTTGTGAACGATCTTTTCAAAGTTCCAAAATTACTATTGAAGTGGGCAAGACGAAGACTCTTCAAAAGCTCCTTTCAAAATAGACACTAAGCAGAGGGTTCGGGCTCAGCTGACTGGGGAAATCGAACTCTGAGAGAACTTGAGAATAACACACTTCGTTCTTTCTTTGAGTGAAAGGTAAAGCACTTCTTCCGGCTTTATTCCAAAACTCGGTTAGGGATGGCTTTGAGTGGACTCTATCTGTAAGATCGAAGCGTTCAGGCAGTGTGGGCAAGAATTGGAGAGATTTGTTCATGAAAAAATCCCGAGGTCTTACTCTTTGTCGATTAGGACCTGAGGAAGGATAGTATCATGGCATTATCAAGCCCATGTTTGCAAGAGGTCAACCATGACCCACAAGCTAAAAGAGCCCCAATCTCTCCAAGGCGGGTTAGCAGCCAACTTGGTGAATTTCTAAATAATGAAGTCAAAATGGTCAAGAAAAAGTTGCTTTCTTTCTAGGAAATCCAATAAAGGCCATTAAGTTATTACTACATATAGAATACTAAAGCCACTCCTTAGCCTAAACTCGAAAGGATGTAGGGACACTGGTGACTGAAATTTAATAGAGTACCTACAAATGTGGAATGCTCTTTGATGTTATTAACAAATAGAAACTCAAAGTCTAGTTTTACTTCAACCATAATGGATAGAGAAGTTCGATCACCTTGATCAAGAAAGATTGGTTAGAAGTACTTTTTCATGTTATTGCATCAAATCTAGTAAGTAAAGGCACTAACGTTGTTCTATCAAAGAACGGATAAGAAAAGATCGATTATTCACTCATCAACAAGAGTGCATTAAATAGTTGTATTCCGAATTACGAGGCCATTGCCTAAGTGCTTGTAATTCCATGTTTGAAGCATAGTGCCAGTCCTTTCCTATTCCTAACCAAAAAAAAATAAAAATAAAGTAGTATTTTTATTTTTTTTTATTTTTATATTGGTCTTCCTATATAGGAAGAATTTTTACATAAAATCTCATCCTAATCCGCATATGGATTTCTGTTTTATATATATTTTGGTGCTAATGAACATATAATTGAAAAGGGTGTTGGTGTTTTCTTCAAATTAGAATAGTGATATATTCAAAAATATTTGAATACTTCGTTAAACTTAAGATGTGAACGATGTTGAAAATTGGATATCCAATGCAAGGATTCAAAATTTGATAGTAAATACGTTTTACAATTGACAATGTAGTTATTTCGTGAAAATCCTCAATACAATATGACAATTGTAAGAAATTAGAGCCTTTAATAAATTTAGAAGGAAGCATGATGGTTTCAAAGATTTTTTTTTTTTTTTAATTGGTGACACCTGTGCCTATTATATCATTTGATTGAGATAGTTAGGTACAAATAGAATGGAGGGACTTGACATATATCATAGACAATACTATTTGGTGGTTGCTCTCAAATATAATAATACTCATTGTATAAAAGAATAACATATCCGATCCATTCACAAATGGGTTATTTAGAGAGAGATAAATTACTCATCAAGAAAAATGGGTATAAAACCTGAACTAATGGGCCAACTTAATGAAAACTTGACCTGAACACTAGAGATCCTACAAACTAGATATGATTGACTTGATGAGAAGCACTTTGAAGTTTTAACTCATCCTCATTTCTATGATATAGATAAGTGCCGCCCATAAAAGATGGATTAGGATAAGCTATACTTTTAATGATGACTTTTATAGAACATCTATGTGACTGTAATCTTGGTCGGTTCTATGAGAATTTTAATTAGATGAATTTTCTAGTGCACTTGTAGAACCAAGAAGGTTCAGGATCAAAATAATAAATACAATAGAGAACTAAAGTTTGATATCAGAGATAATGTATTTGATCTATTGTCTAAACTTATAATAACGGTTAATAGTTCAAAACATTGCATTTAAAGCGAAAGCTACCAATCCTGATGCATTATATTTCTGTTGTACTCTTTCGCGTCATCCTTTTTTTCAGTAGACTTATTTTATTAATGTGGAGGATTGTTAGAATTAATGGTTTAATATATAAGATTTAAATGTGCAAATTGAAAAAATCTCCAATGGAAGCAATTACTAGATATGACTCTTCAATTACAAGTGATGCATATCAAAAAGTCATGGTATTTCGGAATGGGTGTAACCTTTAGATAAAGTGCAATCTACACCATTAAATACGAAATGGTATGATCCATGGTTGCCAAAAGATAAGACCATTCGAAGTGACATGAAAATCTATAAATAGGACCATCATAATTCCATTTTCTTTACTCCAAATCAATTACATATAATGGATTTCTAATTCTTCTTTCTCCAAATTATGTCAAAATAATATTTGAATTATTTTTGAGTTTCATATTCAATATTTTTTAGATAAGTATCTGATATCTTCCGTTTTTGAAGAGTAGGGCCAAGCGTTGGTTTGTCTAGCAAAACTAATATTGTGTTATAATAATTTTGGAAGAAGTGTTGTATCTTAGAAGACAACAGTCCATTTGATCATGTTAGCACCCATACAAGGGATGAAGATCAACTTAAGAAGATTTGCATTCCTATACCTTGCTTCAATTTATCTCCTTCTAATTTTTACATTTCAATAAGTAAGAATTTATGCCTTTATCTTGATTTGAGAGAGTCGTTACTCTATTCGTATTTACATGCATGTTTATTTTATCTGCAGAATATAAATTATGCACCAATTTATTCATCAGTTGGTTAACGTCATGATAAGCTGTTGTTGGTACCATGTTTGTGATTCAACATTTGTGACTCAAAAGATTTAAAAAAAAAATATGTAAAAAATCATTGAAAAATAGACAAAACAAAAGAGATTTTTGGGCTTATGGTCCAAGAGATTCAGCGACCACTTCTAATGCTTAATCTCCCATTGAGCATCGGTTAAGATTAAACTCAAATTCACTATATAACCTAGAAGACGGTAAAAATTTGATTACAGAATGAACGCCAAAGTTCTCAACCCTACTCTCTATGAATCTCTCTCCAAATACAGCAATCACTAATAATAGATTTATTGCCTTTCATTCTCTCTTAAAATACAACAATTTCACTAAGAAATCACAAGTTAATCATCTAGAGGATGACTAAAACCAGATAAACACTCACGAATATGAAGAGAAAGCGACAAGGTTTAGAATGAAACCTAAAGTCATAAACCAACAGATTTTATGTGAGATACAATCAAAACCTCAATCCAATGGCAGTGAGTGAACCACGTGTCATTCATCTAGATAAGGCAAGCAAATTTATCAAAGGCGAGTTTCACAAAACACGTTTTATTCAATTCTAGAACCTTCAAGTTGGATCATTTGAACTTGGTCTGACAATAATAATAAACCATTAGTTTTGGGCCCAATACTTCGTTAACCAAACTCCACAAATATTTGTTGGGTTTTGATACTCAATAAATTTCGGGATATAAAACGTTGGAATGTATTTTCATAGGTCTCGACCAATAGTGAATTGATTACTAATAATCAAGTCTGAAAGTTCGACACGAAAATAACATGGACCATTGAAAGTAGTTTAATAAATTAATGTTACTCACGGCCTTATATACCTATTGAACAGCTATTTGGCCCAAATTGATAACCTAATATTAGACTATATATAGCCTCCTTCCTTTGCATTAATGTGTGCCTTTGAGAGAAAAACGTGATTGTGCTTTATGCTTGTTGTGAAGGATATTTGGCTTGCCTAATTGAGAGAGAAAAACCAGCTGTCATAGTAGAAGAAAAAATGTTACTTTGGAGGGTGAAAAAACTGGTGACTTCCTCCTTCGATTGTCTCCTCTTTGTGCCTTATTCATTGTTTATTCTCGTGTAGTTGTGACTTGCAAATCAACACCATTATCGTGTCATTTATGAGTGAAATTGAGAAGTAATCGATGTAAATATATAGGTTGTGGGTTAGGGCCGTTTGAATTAGTTGTTTGATAGAGAAAAGTAACGTGAAATTGATCCTAGAAATCACCAATATGAAAATTTTAGAGCGAGCTTCTGCAATAATATCTATTATGTTATTTAGTTATTCATTCAATCAATTTTTTTGACACTTCAACACATCAATTCTCATATCAAATGGAAAGCTACCGACACAATACAGAGTGACTTCATATTTGAAATTGAGCCTTCCCATTTGTGAATAATGTGCTAAAATGTCCAAAAATAAGTGAAGCATAGCCAAGGAGACAAACAAATGGGGACAAGCGATCTCATTTCTTATGGTACAACGAATGAAAATACATATTTAAAAACTATGCTAAAACGAAGACACGAGTTCAAAGATTTCAGGTACAAAATAGATAATAACAACATAAACAAAATATTTTCAAGGACAAATTTATGATGTTATATGTAATATGAAGTATCGATGCATCATGACATTAATTATCAACTCTTGAACTTTTAAATCTGTTTTTAGAAAATTAGAGACAGACCTAACTGAACTCGAATAAAAAAAAAAAAATGGCAAGTGGGTTCAGCGTGTTGAATACTTGGGTTGGTACTAGTCCTCAAGTCAAAAAGCTACTTCATTTCTGGGCCCAAATGTCCAAAGCCTAATTTCCGAAGGTTTCATCATAAAATTCTATACTAGAAGGAACTATTCCTATGGGTTAATTACAGTAATGGTTGCTAAACTTTTTCATATTACTACTTAATAACTGAACTAAAAAATGTAGCTCAATGGCCACTGAGCTATGCACCGTATTATCCATTCATAACTTAAATATAAAAATTCATTAAGTTCAACAAACGGCATTGGTTTGAGTGATGGATTGATAATATGGTACATAATTCAGCGACCATTAAAATACATTTTTGAGTTCGGTTACGAAATGATAACACTTGGCAAAATTCGATGACCATTAAAATACATTTTTTAGGTATAGTTATTAAGTAGTAACAATTCGATCTCTGTGAAATAAGAAAATGAAGGGAAAATAGTTGAAAAATCAAATTGATCTCAGTTACATTAGAGCTAATTCGAAGATTTTTCTCTATCATTTTCTTTTAGTGTTCGTACTATTTTATTTTTTTTATCTTTTTATACCAAGTTCGAGATACAATGAACTGATACCAATTGATCTAAAAATTAAACGTGCTTTTCATCGTGATTGAGAATATATATCGAATAAAAATAGAACTTTTTTTCCCTTTATTTTCTTTAGTTTATTTTTTCACAGATATCGATTTAAGAAAAAAAGGAAATTGTTACTATTTAATAACTGAACTTAAAAATATATCTCAATAGTCACTAAACTTTGCTATATTTTATTACTTCATAATTGAACTCAAAAATGTATTTCAATTGTCATCAAATTACATGCCGTGTTATTCATTCATCACTCAAGTAACGTGGTGCATAGTTCATTGAGATATATTTTTAAATTCAGTTATAAAGTAATAACATAAAATTTAGGGAACATTGACATACATTTTCAAGTTCAATTATTAAATATTAAGCTATGACAAAGTATAGTAATCATTCGTATAATTAGTCCTTGTTTGAGCCCTATTTTAAGTAAAAGAATGTATTTTTAAATAGTGATTAATGGAGAATGTTTGATTCAAAATTAAGAAAAATTTTGAATTTTTTTGTAATATTATTTTATTAAAAAATGTATATTCAAAAATGAATTTTTGAATGAATGGAACTCAAACAAGAATGTTACTCACGGCCTTATATACCTATTGAACAGCTATTTGGCCCAAATTGATAACCTAATATTAGACTATATATAGCCTCCTTCCTTTGCATTAATGTGTGCCTTTGAGAGAAAAACGTGATTGTGCTTTATGCTTGTTGTGAAGGATATTTGGCTTGCCTAATTGAGAGAGAAAAACCAGCTGTCATAGTAGAAGAAAAAATGTTACTTTGGAGGGTGAAAAAACTGGTGACTTCCTCCTTCGATTGTCTCCTCTTTGTGCCTTATTCATTGTTTATTCTCGTGTAGTTGTGACTTGCAAATCAACACCATTATCGTGTCATTTATGAGTGAAATTGAGAAGTAATCGATGTAAATATATAGGTTGTGGGTTAGGGCCGTTTGAATTAGTTGTTTGATAGAGAAAAGTAACGTGAAATTGATCCTAGAAATCACCAATATGAAAATTTTAGAGCGAGCTTCTGCAATAATATCTATTATGTTATTTAGTTATTCATTCAATCAATTTTTTTGACACTTCAACACATCAATTCTCATATCAAATGGAAAGCTACCGACACAATACAGAATGACTTCATATTTGAAATTGAGTCTTCCCATTTGTGAATAATGTGCTAAAATGTCCAAAAATAAGTGAAGCATAGCCAAGGAGACAAACAAATGGGGACAAGCGATCTCATTTCTTATGGTACAACGAATGAAAATACATATTTAAAAACTATGCTAAAACGAAGACACGAGTTCAAAGATTTCAGGTACAAAATAGATAATAACAACATAAACAAAATATTTTCAAGGACAAATTTATGATGTTATATGTAATATGAAGTATCGATGCATCATGACATTAATTATCAACTCTTGAAATTTTAAATCTGTTTTCAGAAAATTAGAGACAGATCTAACTAGACTCGAATATTAATAAAAATAAAAATAAATAAATGGCAAATGGGATCAGTGTGTTGAATACTTGGGTTGGTACTAGTCCTCAAGTCAAAAAGCTACTTCACTTCTGGGCCCAAATGTCCAAAGCCTAATTTCCGAAGGTTTCACCATAAAATTCTATACTAGAAGGAACTATTCCTATGGGTTAATTACAGTAATGGTTGCTAAACTTTTTCATATTACTACTTAATAACTGAACTAAAAAATGTAGCTCAATGGCCACTGAGCTATGCACCGTATTATCCATTCCTAACTTAAATATAAAAATTCATTAAGTTCAACAAACGGCATTGGTTTGAGTGATGGATTGATAATATGGTACATAGTTCAGCGACCATTAAAATACATTTTCGAGTTCGGTTACGAAATGATAACACTTGGCAAAATTCAGTGACCATTGAAATACATTATTTAGGTTCAGTTATTAAGTAGTAACAATTCGATCTCTGTGAAATAAGAAAATGAAGGGAAAATAGTTGAAAAATCAAATTGACCTCAGTTACATTAGAGCTAATTTGAAAATTTTTCTCTATCATTTTCTTTTAGTGTTCCTACTATTTTATTTTTTTAATCTTTTTATACCAAGTTTGAGATACAATGAACTGATACCAATTGATCTAAAAGCCAAACGTGCTTTTCATCGTGATTGAGACTATATATCGAATAAAAATAGAAAATTTTATATTCAAAAATGAATTTAATCCCCATTTGGGCCATTTCCCATCCACGGTCACCGCACGTTACCTGACTATCACACTCCTTAAAATGGTTTCTTCATCTCAAAGACTTAACATTACCTTATTCCCCAAAAACAAAGTTTCTAAAATGGAAACTAGTTACTATTCATATCTGCCCAAAAACACAGAAACCAAAAACCAGTATAATCAACAATGGATCACTACGTGATTGTTCGTCTTTATAATTTTTAATTATTATTATTTTCGTTGATTTTTGGTGTTTTTGCTTGCTTGCTCGCCGAATCTAGCTATTAACGTCATTAACGTGCCGAAAAATCTAAAGAGACTTGCTTTTGGGTCTATCCCTTGCACCTTTTAACCAATTTGCGTTTTACCGCCTCTGCCTCTCTTATTATCGGAAATCGCTTTCTGGGTTTTGCAGATACTGTGTAAAATCTCTTGATTTTCTTGGTATTTTTTCTATTTCTCTGCTTTATTTCGTTATTTGTTATGGTCTTTGAGATGGGTTAAATTCCCGAGGGTCATCGTTATTCTTCTATGACAATGTTTAGCATATCCTTCTTTCATCGTTTCTTTGTTATATTTCATGATTTTTTTGCTAAATTTGACTGGATGGGAAGTTTGAGTAATGCATCTATAATCTGTTCGTCTCTGATATGAAATCTGATGCGGGATTATCAGAAAATATATGCCCATATACAAAACACCGCTTAATCCATAAATATGACTGCTGGCTCAGTAACTATAATTTTTGTTCATTTATTTGCTTTTTCGGGTTTTTATCCTTGTTTTTTTGGGTGACCTCACTAGTAGTTGTGCAGAAGTTCACCAAGCGCTTCTCAAGTCTTGATTTTTGAGTTGCATAGAATCTAAAGTGTTTAGAGGTACCGATGAGCTATTGAGGATTTTTTTTTTTTTTTTTTTTTTTTTTTTTTTTTTTTTTTTTTTTTTTTTTTTGGTTTTTTTTTTTTTTTTTTTTTTTTTTTACATTTTTATGTTTTAGATATTACTGGGATTTGAGACAATTGATGGTTAAGTACTGCAATGCAATGAGGTTAGTGCCTTCGCAAATGGAAGAAGAAAAATAATGAAACAAGTTTATTCGTGAAAACCAAAATATAAAGGCAATTGTCAATTGCAGAGTATCCAAATTTGGCTGATTTGTTTATATACACTTTACATGACTGGATATAATAAATTTCTTGCTCAAAGGTAACATTCTCAAATTAAAAAGATTCTGTAGTTAAATTCAATAATGAAGCATGTTGAGAAAGGGAGCTTTAAATTTAATTTTTTTAATGGCTATGTTGTCTCAACATTTCTCCCAGTTTAAGAGGTTCAGAAAGGTGGTTAGTCAATATATGAAAAGATAAGTACAAATTTTATCTAAAATTAGTTAAAAATAATATTTTTAAACTGGAATAAAACACAATTCCAGCCTCGCCTGCACTGGAGTTTCACGATGTCAATCTGCAGCTTTGTTCTGAATTCTATGGAAAATGTTTGAATCTTCTTTATTGTATTTTAGATGTTAACTTGTTAGGCTTGATCCATTGATTTTTTTTTATTTTTTATTTTTTATGTAACCAAAATATTGGAGATCTCATCTTTTAATAATTTATGTTTCGAGCATGAATAGATATTTGCTAATTTGTTTCCTCCCAAAATCTAGCCATTAACTTTTTTTTAATGTATATGTTATAATATGTAAATCTTTGAAATCCCCTCTTAGTACTAGCACAAGTGTTGTGAACATTTTTTTTTTTTGTCAAATTCATATACTTTCTCTTCATTCTTCTCTGCAGAATATTGTTTGTTATTCTCCCAAGGTCTTACAATAAGCATTTTACTGCTGTGCTTTCTGACCGTGTTATATATGGGCTGAGTTGTACATTTAATGGGAGGCGTAGAGGATGATGAACCACCCTCAAAACGCGGGAAAGTGTCCTCTGGGGCATTAGGAGGTCTTTCAAACGGTACATCCCATAGAGCGCAAGCTAATTGCTCATTGAGTGATTCGATGGCTCAACCGCTAGCCTCTCAAGGGAAAGACGAGGTTGTTGGTTCAAAAGGGATGGTTAAGAAAGTTGAACTTGTTAGAATTATAGCTGAGGCATTGTATTCGCTTGGTTATAAGAATACAGGGGCACATCTAGAAGAAGAGTCAGGGATACCGTTGCAGTCCTCTGTTGTAAATTTGTTTATGCAGCAAATTCTTGATGGTAAATGGGATGACAGCGTGGCCACATTACATAAGATTGGTCTAATGGATGAAACTATTATTAAATTGGCATCTTTTGTAATATTAGAGCAGAAATTTTTTTCACTTCTGGGTGGAGAAAATGTCATGGATGCTTTGAAGACACTGAGGACTGAGATTGCACCTCTTTGTATAAACAACGATAGAGTTCGTGAGCTCTCTTCCTACATTTTATCTCCATCACTAAATGATCTTGATATTAATTCTGATCAAGAAGTGAGGCTCAAGTCACGAGAAAAGTTGCTTGAAGAATTGCAAATGCTTCTTCCTTCTACAATGATAATTCCTGAAAGAAGGTTGGTGCATCTTGTTGAACAGGGTCTTGATTTGCAACGGGATGCATGCAGGTTTCACAACTCTTCAGTTGGGGAGATGTCATTGTTCACTGATCATCAGTGTGGAAAGGATAATATTCCATCTCAAACTTTACAGGTTTGGTCACATTCATCATTCTTGTATCAAAAGTGAAGATGAGATTTATTTGATTTAGAGCACCATAGTATTTGGAGTTGGGATTTCAACTATGGTGCTTTACACACATGAATAGCAACTAAAAATGTTACCTTTTCATTCTTTGATCTTTTTATTTTCAAATATTGACATCTTCTTGGAAATTGTATTGCAAATTCAAATTGTGTTTCCGAAGACAAGACTTTGTTGTTACACGTGATTCTACCTTGTTACTGTTGAGTAAAATATTTATTTCGAAGGGGTCATCTGAATTTGTCATACCGAAGCATGTCACAATCCAAAAATGGGAACACTTGCATCCAGGTTCTAAAATTGCTAAAAGTTATTCGCAGAAAATGGCAGAAAGATTATGCCTATGTTTTCGAACTCATTTCAGAACATGTAATGGAAATTGATGCGTACTTTCTACTCATTCATATATTTTTTATGATTTACAGTAGATAATAGACAGCATTTCAAATATATATATATTTGTGCAAAATATTTGGGAATTTATTTTCTTTTATCTATGTCACCACTGATTCCTTTTATAATAGACAGCATTTCAAATATATATATATATATTGTGCAAAATATTTGGGAATTTATTTTCTTTTATCTATGTCACCACTGATTCCTTTTATAATAGACAGCATTTCAAATATATATATATATATTGTGCAAAATATTTGGGAATTTATTTTCTTTTATCTATGTCACCACTGATTCCTTTTATCATTTGTAATAACTCCAGATATTACAAGAGCACGGTGACGAAGTTTGGTGCTTGCAGTTTTCTCACAATGGCAGATACTTGGCCTCTTCATCCAGGGATTGCCTAGTGATTATATGGGAGGTAATATAGAGGAAATGGTGGTATTTTATTTCATGTGCATGGCCAAATTACGGACTTGGAATGTGATTAATTATGGTTTCAATAGTCATTAGGAGTTGGTATTCTTCCTATTACCCACTCTTGTAGAGGAAATTGGGAGTCTATCTATCATCCGCTCATAATATTTTTCCACACGTTCCATTGGTGGGGGCATTGTTAAATTTATTTAGCCCCCGTTTGGTCTCCATTAATTTTCATTCCATTACATTTCATTTTTCCTTGTCTTATTTTCAATCACACAATCTTCCATCAAATAATATTACACGTAAGTCGAAAATTTTTCCTTCTTTTTCCGCCATTCATTTTTCAAAAAAACATTATTTTACCCATTCTCATTACCACAAAATGGGGGCCAAACCACTGGCGGATCCAGTACTCGGCGAGCCCTCGCAGCTGTGCGTGCTGGATTCGCTGGGAGCCATTTTTTTTTTTTAGCTGAGGATAGACAAATATATAGGATATATTACTGGTAAGTCATTTTTCTTTCAACCATTCCATTTGGCCAACTTGGTTAGCGCTTGCATGTGTTTCTTGGATGTCCCGAGTTCGAAACTTTTTGTCCATCAATTTCTTGTTTAAATTTTTAGTTATACAATTTTTACAAAGCAATAACAAAATTATACA
Organism: Olea europaea var. sylvestris; assembly: GCF_002742605.1. Lineage (NCBI taxonomy): Eukaryota > Viridiplantae > Streptophyta > Magnoliopsida > Lamiales > Oleaceae > Olea > Olea europaea. The sequence goes on along the minus strand of NW_019265723.1, from coordinate 375,191 downwards.
AAACAATAATGTTATTTGGTGAGACGATTTATTCTTATAACAAAATTATATATGTTTACAAAATAATTATTTTATTTAAATTTTAAACCTTGTTTGATTCTCATTTAGTTCAGAATACATTTTTCTTTCCCTTATTTTCAGTCAAACATTCATTAATAAAATAATATTACACGCAAATTCAATTTTTTATTATTATTTTTAACTACACATTCTCTATCATATCATTATTTCAAAATGCATTTTTTTGCAAAAAATGACATCAAATGAGCCCTTAATATTTTATTACGGCCGCTCGTGCTGGCTCAACGTCCTGAATTTGCCCCTGGGCCAAACGGGGGCTTAATACATAGTGATATTTGAAGCCACATGCACAAATGGGTAAATGCATTGAGGATGAAATTGATGAGGTTTTAAGTGAGTGTGTCTCAGAGAGGACACTAGGGGGTCAGACTTTAGTTGGGGGAGAGTAATTGGAGAATGAAGATGCGATGTGAAAGTACAATATGTTTAGCAACACGGTTATTGTAATTTCAGAGCATCATTATTCAAACTGGTGCATTTCAGCCTCATTCGTAAGCAATTTTTTTGGGTTTTTTCCTTTTTCTAATACTCAACCATATTATGGGCCTAGTGTTTTTCTGAATTGTTACTTTACAAGTTTTGATGGATTATGATATAATTCTAATAAGAGGAGAAATTAAGTTTTCTGATGCAAGTGATGCTCTGAGGAGAATGAAATGATATGAATAGTTGAAGTGTGTAAATTGCAATGATATGCATGGCCTTAAAACTTGGGCTTATTTTCTACTCTTATCTTTCTTGTATTATATGTGCAGTATAGCAGCATGTCTTCCTCTTTAAAAAGGGGGGAAAATTGGTGAAGAAACATTTGGGATGAGTTTTTATTTTTAAGTTTTTCTTTACACTTCTTCCTATCCTAAATATTTCTTGTCCAAAACATGTATAAATACATGAACTGAACAAGTACTAGCAGAAAGAAAAAGGTCTGATATACACCTCCCATTAATCTTCTTCCTATTGGATATGCACGATCATTGACCAAACTGAATTCTATGAATCCCTTCCAATATGAATTTAAAAAGGTCCGTGTCTGTTTACATTTGTAGTGCCTGTTATTGTTTTATGGCATGGCATGAATACAGTTTAGACAGAGTTTCATGTATAAAATTATTATGAGTTGTTGAAGTGACAAGATGAAATGTCTACAGGTCGGTCATATTATTTTTCTATATTCCGATCTTTCGTTACAACAGGTTACTAGATAAAGGTTCCATATTCCACTGTTGGAATCTGTATACTGCGAAGTCATTATTTTCATGTAGCCGCACATTGAAATGGCATATCCTGTCCCAGTTCTTGAAATAATCCTGTATATGATTCAGCTGGTCACAATCATGATCATTTAAGCAAAACTAAGCTATGACAAGATTTGAAGAAGCCTTCCATCCAGGTCATAATTTTCTGAGCTGAAAAAATCATTAATGTTAATTAGGGCCCCATTTTCCTTGATTTCACTTGACTCATGTCCCTATTATCAGTGTTCCTGGTTCAAGGTGTCTAAATTTTCATATAGAATTGATGGATTCTTACAGGATCCTTACTGGTTCCATTTGATAAAAAATAAATGCAAAACAGCATATATCTGCTCTTGGAGAGTTACTAATGGTTTCACCATCTGTAGGTTTATATATGGCACCGACTCTCAGGAGAGCTCGTTTTGACATTGTCTGGACATTCTGGGGCTGTCAACTGTGTTAGTTGGAATCCCACTAATCCTCATATGCTGGCTTCTGCAAGTGATGATCGTACAATTCGCATATGGGGCTTAAATCGGGTAAGTTTGAATCATGACGATAGGCACAGTAATGGCATCCACCTTTGCAATGGTCGAACTTGAGACGAGAAAGCACAGTCGATCATTGTATTTATTAACAAATTGCATCATGTAAATTTTCTTACTTCGATATTTCAGTTGACATATTACAAACGAGAATGTGAACATGCTTTAACTGTGACAATAAATTGTGTACTTCGTCTCAATCTGCTGGCATATTTTATTCTATATGAAGCTGATCAATGACCAAAAAGACTGATGATAACGGTGGAAAATGGGAATGATAAATGCTGAATTGTTGATGCTTCTGTCACACGGGTGCACACGTACAATAAGAGCACCTGTTTTCATCTAGTCCATGTTTTAAAATACGAATCATACTTGGTTTACAACCATGGATAACAATTTTGTTGACAAAATGTCATGAGGCAAATTGTCATTGGACAGTTTGAAAAACAGATTGTTTTTGCTACCAACGGCTTTTTTACAACTCATACATTGTCATCCACGATTCAACAAATTGATTAATCCTTAAAATACACTGATGATAACTAAAATTCTGTGCTGGTTGATTGAACTTCATTTTGTTTCACTATGGTTACCTTTATTTCGAGTTAGGCACTCCATCCATAATAGAAAGGGTGATGTCACAGTATTATACACTTTGTGTGGCAACTAGGTTGTCAAGTAAATTGTCGTATCATCTTTTCCATTAAGGCTATGTATGTGGTTTGATTTAAAAAAGGGTTTTCTTATAAGCAAAATGAGCATCAAGTAATTAACGAATTACCAGAGTGATAATCGTCCTCTTTTTGTTTGTCTCATAGTCATCTTTCTTATTGTCTTTGCCTTGTTGTAATAATAAGTGAAAGAATTACACAGTTTCTTGCTCTTCATAATGTAGGATTGGATTGTTGTAGAAGTTTGAGAGATCTCAGCCAATGGCTCAACTAACTAAACAACATGAGGACTGACTTGTATATGCCAAAAGAGAGTGCTGAATTATCCACATTAGCTTTCTCCACAACTCCAATGACATTTGTGAGTAAAAGTTCAAGCAACTCACTTAATCAAAGATCATATTTATAAGTAAAATTACATGCAAATACTCCACATCCCATATCAAGCAAGACTGAATGAACTTGCTGTGCTCTCCACAAATTTTCTTGCACCTTTGAACCATCTCTTGTCTCCAGCTTGAGCCTTGCAAATGTAAAGCTTCCCATCAGACACTGAGGCTGTGATCAGTTGATGTTTGCCGCCCTCATCTCCGTCAGCTGTCCTTGTCAGCACCGACAAGAAATAGTACTGTTTTCCACCAATAACTGGGGTGTCTCTCTCCAGTATGTTTGCAGTTGCCACAGCATTGGCATCAAATCCCCCCTAAAATTATAATTTCAATCCAGTTCCATAAGATGATTTATAAGAAATGAGGTGTTCAAAAATGCATTTGATTTCGATGATTCAAGAACATGAAAGGGAACGTATAGTCTGACCTCCAGCATAAACATGAAGTTCTAAAAACATATACAGAGCAAACTATTTAAACATATATATTTGCAATAAGGTATGTTTTTGACCCATTAGTCACTTACCTCTGACTCAGTTTTCCCGAAGTAGGCTTGTTTTCCTAGAAGATAGTCCACCTGAAAATATTCACATCAAAATGTTCGTCAGCTCACAAGTGTATTCATGGGATATGCTATTGAGACGAGTTCATTCAGTATGATATCATATAGAGTAGAAACAAAGTTTTGAGTTCCAATTCCGTCCCATATGTATCAGACCTATAAATATGAATATAACCCATATAAAGGATGCGTGTTGAAGATAATATACAGTTTAGATTTTTAGACGAGATGGTTCAGAATGATTACCTGGGAGAGGAAGTTTTCAGGGGAACCAAAGTCAGCGATAGATTTCTTGTCAGTAGGGGTGACCATAACGGAGACATTGCTGTTGGAATCGAAATTGTCCTCGTACCTCAGAACCTGACCAGGATACTCTCTTTCTTTGCTTGGATTCCACTTTGCGGGAATTGACAGCTTGAATCCGTCTCCAGCGTAAGGCAAGAAATCTGTGTTTTCCTTTGGCTTCCCAAAAATGTTAGCTGCAAGTTAATAATTCAAACTGTTCAATTAACATGCTAAATCTCAAGTCACGCGCATATACATGTATGGATTTGAACTATTACCGGCTTGGCCGTAGGCTGCATCGGCAGGGGAAACCTTGGAGCCAATAGCAGCAGCACCAATTAAAACAGTGAGAGCCAATCTGCGAGAAATAGGCAAATCACTGGGGTCATCATCCAGTTTCTGGGCACGGCAAACTAACTGGCTAGGCTTGAGGGACGGTGCGAAACGTTGAGACGAAGATATGGTGCGAGTAGAGAGTACATTGGGATTCAAGAAGCATGCAGTTGTAGCCATTCTCTGTTCTTCTTTTGGCTTGTGATTGTGATTACTGTGTACGTGTGTGATATGAAGTGGGATAGCTTGTGTTGGCTGATGTGTTCCTTTGTGGGCGAAAATGGATGGCATGTACAAAGTGGATATTGAGAAGATTGGATTCTTGATGAAGGATAAGGTTTTTGAGGCTTTAATTGGTGCCAAACTGTCCCGATTTGAAAGTGTAATCTCCAAGTCATGAGCTTGGGTCCCATGAAATATTTTCTTTCTTTTGGATTCAATATGATCCATTGGATCAAGTTCAAATTAATTCTAGCAAGTCAAGAATTTGTCACATGAAAAGTCTAATTAGACATTATTAAAAAGAAAAGAAGTCGATATCTTACCCTTTATCCATTATCGTGTATCAAACATATATTAGGAATTACGAGGAATAACATGAACAATAAACCATTATATATTTCAATATCTCGAATTTTAATGCCAATATAAAGATCAGTAAATCGACTTATTTAAGTAAACCCCTAAGCTCATATTAGTTGCAGTACATTAGTGTGTGGAAGAAAAAGAACACCAATCATCATCTCCCACGCTAATATTCTGAAGGAATTTAGTCTGTTTCTCGAATTCACTCTATGCTTAGAACCAACAAATATGAACAAATAGCAGATAACATTAGATTACACACAGGAACTTCATTAGCACAGTAACGATCAAATCGACTGGGTTTACTTCCCATCTTTTCTTCAAACAAAAATATATATATTATAGCATTGTCCGTCCTAGCTAACTCTTCGTAACCAGAAGCTGTTTACCAAATGCGTCAATGTTCGCCCTTGATAACCGCCTTTCCTAATCTTCACATCTGCTACTGTGATTTTTCAAATTATCCTGGATGAAGTGAAAAAGAATGTAAGCATTCATCAATAGGCACATTACTTGAACAAAATACCTAATTAAGTTTAAGAATGGAATTTATTTATGATCATATACATACAGAAGTGGCTAAACCTTTACAAAATCGGAAGAGGAAAAGGACTTGAGTATAGGTTAGTGCTTCAGTGTCGGTTTAATCATATGATAATAATTTTCAAATCAAAATGAGGCTACAGAATGTATCTACTTGATACAAATACCATACCACAAATAACAAAATGGTTCAAAATCGTTTATTTTTTTCCATGTGGTTTCCTAGAATGTAAATGTTGCTATGATGGCCATACTTTTCATAATTTGGCTGCTTATAGAGCATTATATATGAAAATTAGAGGAGACAAAATTGGTAAAGAGAATTAAAGGACAAGATTATCATAGACAAGTAGCAATTTGAAAGAAACATGTACAGGGTACAAAGAGCCAAACCCAGCTAATTGCATTTCTTCCTTAACAATATTTCAAAAGACAGAGGAACTTACCTCAAATGGTTTCAGAAGAATCTCCTCCCTGTATTACGGTCACCATCATCATTGTCATCACCAAAGCGACTTGACCTGGTATTGTTTTTAGAATTTAAATCACCAAATCCACTGGAACGACCTGAACCAAAATCCCCGAAACCACTTGAGCGACTTGGACCACCAAGGTTTCCAAAGCCACTGTTCCGATCTGAACCACCCCGGTCTCCAAACCCTCCTGAACGGCCAGACCCAAAACCACCAAAATTGCCTGTGCGACTTGAACTTGGTCCACCAAATCCACCACCTGATCGACCAGAACCAGGTCCACCAAAATGACCACCCCTAAAATTACCAGAGCCACCAGAACGGCCAAATCCTAAATCACCAAACCGACCACCTCCTGTGTTTTTATTAGAACCAAAACCACTCCTACCACGTTCCATGTCACGGTACATGTCCATAGCTCCCTCTTCAACAGCAATCCTCGGGAGCTAACACACCAGGATAATTATATACTAGTCAGTTTAATATGATCCAAACCACAAAATGCAAACAATGTCGAATATATCTGCTTGGCATATTCCTTTTCTTTGGGTGCTCAATTTTAAAGTCTCGCTCTTTTCAGTTAGAATTCATTCTTAAAACAGTATGACTACTAGACAATTTTTGAGATTTCAAAAGGCCAGCCCCAAATTTACTGGCAATAAGCCTAAGATTGTTATTCGTTGTTGTTACCTAGCTTCAAAGCATATCGCAAGTTTAATTTAACCAAAAAAAGAAAAAAAAAAGAGCTAAATAAGGAAATCAGAGCAACATTCAAACAGAATAAGCACGGAACCATTTACCTCAACAAACCGGGTTCCAACTTCACGTTCTATAGCCTTGACGTCCCTGTACTGATGGGATGAATAGATGAGAATTGCACTACCTTTTTTCCCAGCACGGCCAGTTCGTCCAGATCGATGCACAAAAAGCTCTGAAGAGTTTGGAAGTTCGTAATGTACCACCTGAACGGAATAACATTCAATCTGAACCCATATACAGGAAAAAACACTGGAGAAGAGAATATACTACAAAAATAAACCTTACTTGCCATCAATTAAACCCCTAGGCAAGAAAAAATCACTACTACACATTATATGCTTAAGAATCTCAAGTCTGAAGCATCATTATCAACTATGCATTTATCTATGTTGACTACAAAGTCCAAATCCATATCACCATGTCGCAAGGGGAAAAGAATAGCATCATGAAATTCATGAACTACCTTGCGAATAAAAGGATCATACGACTCAAACTTTAGGAAGCGTCAAAGGTCTGTTTAAATGTAATAATGCAATTAAATGTAAAACCATAATACAACAAGAAGCTAATGCGCTAATTTAAAGCCAAGTGAAGCAACAACGGTTTCAATAGGACACTAATAAAAAGAAAACAGCTGGCAATTTATCTGTTATTTTTTCTTCATTAACCTCCACGGTAACTCATGCTTTACAGGCAAATCATGTATAAGAATGAAAATGATGAAAGAAATATCATACACACACCAGATCGACATTTGGTACGTCAAGGCCACGAGCAGCTACATCGGTAGCCACTAAAATATTGAAACGCCCATCTCGGAAACCAGACAGAGTTCTTTCCCTTTGGTTTTGTGAGATATCTCCATGCAAGGCTTCACATTTGAAGTTTCTTTGCATGGCATACGCTAAAACATCAGCATCACGCTTTGTTTGGGTAAAAACAATACATTTACCTCCTTTTCCATGCTCCTGATAAGAAAGATACAACATGGTTGTCAGGAGAGGAAACTGATAATGGCAATAAACAAAAAAAAATCATAGAAACGATGCAGTAACCAGATTGAAGGTACAATTGAAGAAGATGAATGAAATGAACTTTAAATTCATACAGTTATTAGAGATCCAATAATTGCTGGTTTCTCACGCATATCTGCTGCAATTGCATACAAGGAAATCCCTTCAGCTAATTTCTGATCAGAATCTCCCACCTGCAGTACATATTTGACTTCGATAATTACATGCAGCAAAAACATTATTGAACACAAAGAATTCCAAGCAATAAACAATTTTTGATTAAGGACTAATAACATAAACAGAGGTCTACACTCACAAGATCAACAGTAACCGGATTCTTTAGGAATTTTTGCGTAAGCTTTAATATCCATTTAGGCATGGTAGCTGAAAACATCATGGTCTGATGCTTCTGAGTCATGTATCCCAAGATAGTCTCAACGTCGTCAGCAAATCCCACATTAAGCATTTGATCAGCTTCATCTAGAACGGAAAAATTTACTTCTGATAAATTCAAAGAACCCCTCTTAATCAAATCTATAACCCGTCCAGGAGTGCCAACAATCACATCAACACCATGTTTAAGGGTATCAATTTGGCTTGAAATTGGCATGCCCCCATAGACACATACAGTGTCTAAATTTGGAGCAGAATCACAGAATTCTTTGTCCACTTGGCGAGCAAGTTCTCTGGTTGGAGCCAATATTAATGCCAAAGGATTCCTTCCTCGTCTGAGTGATGGAAAACAGGCAGATTTAACCTTTAAAAATTCCTAATTTTTGAACACATTCAAAGCAGAAAATAGATTGAAAATAAAAAAGAGCAAAGATAACAGACCCATGCTTCTCATTGAATCGAATAATCTTATCCATGATTGGAATGCCAAATGCTAATGTCTTCCCAGTTCCTGTTCTTGCTCGACCTATCATGTCACGCCCCTTCATAGCTGGTTCCAAAACAGCTCCCTACAGTCCAAAAAAACGCCCACATTAAAGATCAAATATGCCAAAAGAACGAAAAGAAAACCTAAAACAGTACCAAATTCTTAGGATGACGTGAATAAAAGAATGAAAGCAATGTGTAAAGAAATTTCTTAGATCCAATTAATCTTACATTTTCCATCTCAACATTAAGAGTTCTGTAAGCAGAAACAGAAGTTATGCCTCATATGTCATTTCCATTTTTTTTTATTTCAAAATAAAGTATTTATTTTTATAACTAAATTTGGTGGTATTGTTCTTTAACTCCCAAACATATACCCAATCCAAAAAGATGTTCGATATACCTGAATAGGAAAGAGTTTATTGATACCCCTCCCAGCCAAGGCCGACACGATTTCCGGCGAAATTCCAAGCTTGGAGATTTCGAGGCCGTCATCAGCTACCTCAATGGATGCCATACCATCTTCAGCATCAGATAAATCAGCAACGGCATACGCGGCCTGCAAAACCCGGCCCACGTGAAAAGACCGTGTTAATGAAGGTAGCGTCGCCGCTGCTTTTCTTGTTGAAGTTGCAGCGGTATAGTGGAAAATTTGTGGCGAAATAAGCACATTTCCAGGAACAAATTTCTCCGGCAATCGATGTCCGAGGGCAGTGATGACGAGCCTACCAGTTCTGGAGAGTGATGAAAATCTCCTGAGTAAAAGGAGGCTACCCATTTTGTCCGCTTTACTTGAGAAAGACAGAAAGTGAAGATGGAAGGGTAAAACCCTAATGTCGAAGGGTTTATGAGGGCACTGAAGAGGGAGTAAAATAAATGATTAGTCACTAAACTTTAATTAATTTGTGTAACTACTTATAAATCCAACTTTAAAATATAATTCAATACACACTCAAGTATCATAAACTTAACTCATCCATAAATGAGATGGAATGCCTTTGAAGCCTTGGATGGAATTGTCCACGTGGCAAATAAAAATATGATGTGACATTATTTAATCGTTAAAACACTCCACTTCAACAACTCACTCTTCCAAACAGCCCCTAACACCACGTAAATTATTGACAATATGTATTTTAACGAGTTAATTAAACCATTGCTCACCAACATTTAGATCAGGTTGCTACTTGCTCACTCAAAAATAAAATGTAACTAACTACTCACTCACTTTTGTAGAACGTTATCCATCCATCACCTATGTTAATTCCATCCACTCATTGGGACAAAAAAATTACACGTGGCATAGAAAATCTTACCTGGCCGTTGAAAATTGACACATGGGGAAAAATCCTTTATTTTATACACTCCAAAGTAGTGTTGGAAGAGGATAACAAGGATACGAAGAAGCAGCAGCAGCCATTATTGTTTTCCTCAAGCGCCTGCACCCTGACTATGGTCTCTAATCTCTTTTCATAAAACTTCCTGCAAACTACTCATCTTTCTCTGCCACTTGGTTTTCACAATGAATATGGTGTGAAGAAGGTAAAACTCATTTGCATACAGGCAGATAGGATTTTGTGGGGATTAGTTACAATCCCAGATCTTAAAGACTAAGAATTTCAGGCCCTTTTTTCTGTTCTTTCTCTAGAAATTACCCTTCATTTTCCTGGGTTTTCTCCGGTCCATTTACTGCAAGATTGCAATTTTGTCATTTGGGCTCTGTTTTTATCTCAAGATTGTGTAGTCATTGAGCTTAAAATTGGAATTTTGAGCATCTTTTAGAGAAAATTAAGATTTCAATTTTGAGCTTCTTTTAGAGAAAATTATTATTTCTTTATAGTAATCAGAAATGTGGAGGCAGATAATTTATGTGAAGGAAGCCAATATTTTGCATTTGGTGCAAGACAGAACGGAAAAATTTGGAGTTTTCAAGTTTTTGAATGTAAATTCGCATTTTCTGCATTAATTTTGATTTCTCTTACAGGATACAGTGATAAGGCGGTGGAGGTGGAGGTGATGGTGGGGATGATGGTGGTGGAGAACGATTCTTCCAATTTTTAAGAGAACGTGTTTGGTAGGATGTCATTTGTCATCAATTTTTAACACCGTTAATGGTCACGTAGGATTTCCATCCGCCAAGTGTAAATTTTTGTCCAAAAGGATAGATGGAATGATGGTTGAGTAACTTTGTACAAAA